>NC_142928.1:56252146-56459646 GCF_046866305.1 Octopus bimaculoides
ATATATATATATATATATATATATATGCATATATATATATATATATATATATATATATATATATATGCATATATATATATATATATATATATATATATATATATATATATATATATATATATATATATATATATATATATATATATATATATATATATATATATATATATATATATATATATATATATATATATATATATATATGCATATATATATATATATATATATATGCATATATATATATATGCATATATATATATATATATATATATATGCATATATATATATATATATATATATATGCATATATATATATATATATATATGCATATATATATATATATATATATATATATATATGCATATATATATATATATATATATGCATATATATATATATGCATATATATATATATATATATGCATATATATATATATATATATGCATATATATATATATATATATATATGCATATATATATATATATATATATATATGCATATATATATATATATATATATATGCATATATATATATATATATATATATATGCATATATATATATATGCATATATATATATATATATATGCATATATATATATATATATATGCATATATATATATATGCATATATATATATATATATATGCATATATATATATATATATATATATATTATATGCATATATATATATATATATATGCATATATATATATATATATATATATATATATGCATGCATATATATATATATATGCATATATATATATATATATATATATATATATATGCATGCATATATATATATGCATGCATATATATATATATATATATGCATGCATATATATATATATATATATGCATGCATGCATATATATGTATGTATATATATATATGTATGTATATATATATATATGTATGTATATATATATATATGTATGTATATATATATATATGTATGTATATATATATATGTATGTATATATATATATATATATATATATATGTATATTGCTATCTCTGATGAAGGGATACATTGAATATTCTCTGAAACAGCTGTAAGACATTCTACATAAAATATTAATTTGTTTATACCATTGGTCTCTTTATCTCATTATATATATATATATATATATATATATATATATATATATATACCCACACACCCACCAGTTGCTTACATTTTCTTACATAACTTTTGCTTTTTTTTTCCTCTGAAAAATGCTTTGTGATTTATTCTTCTGTCTTATTTATTTAACATACATTAGCATTTGAATAACACATCATTTTGTTAACATTATTCTAATTAGACTAGTTCACTTCAGAATTTTTGCTTTATGTCTTCTTGGACAGCTTTTTAGTTTGCTGTTTTTCTACTTAGAAATTAATTCAAATGAATTGTTTTTATTGATACATTAAAAATTAAGCTTAACCACATTACTTTGTTCTTTATAAGATGTGATAAGCCATTTGTTTGCCTCTTAGTTTTGATTATATTTTAATATAATTGTTATTGTAATGAAAATTTGTTCATCTCATTAGTTTTATCTTTCATCTTCAGAATAGTTTACATCATCATGGATGGCAACTTTTGTCAGTTGAAGATTTTGTTTTTACTATTTCATTCTAATAAATCATAGTCTTAACAAGAGAATTCAAAGTTTGTTTCTTAAGCTTCATATCTAATACTTAACTAAACTACTACGCTCATCTTGGAAACTTGTTATCTAGAAGAGTGTTATTTGTTTAAGATTAAGGTATCGTAACTTGTGTTTGAAAGAAATAAACTTCTTGAAATTAAATATGTTTTCATTGTATAAGTATCATGACCAAATTAAATATAAGTATTTAAGTTCATGTTGTGAAAGTTTTTAACATTAGTTAACTCTGAATATAACTTTTATTCTTTTCTAATCCAAATCAGCTCAGATGAAGTTAGATGCTACTATTTGGTGATTAATACAAATGGCTTGTTAGAGGTTTGAATTTACAATCTTACTGCAGCTTATTAAGTGACTTCTTATCCTAGTGGAAACCATGTTGTTAGGACTAACTTGCTATCTTATTTCATATTGTTTCTTTAATTTAAGTGTCATACTAGCTTATTAATGGATAATTGCAGATCTGTTGACTGTGTCATCATAGTCTAAATAATGCCATAATTTTGAAGATGCATTGGTTTGCCAATATATGACAGCAATTATATGATCCAATTCTTCATTTTCCTTCATATTTTCATGAATTGAAAAGCTGGATTCTTTAAAATTTTACAGCAATATAAAGTCTGATGTTAAAAGTGCTTGAAGTTTATTTGTTGAAATAATTGGATGTATCTACACGATATTCATTCTATTCTTGTTCAGAAAACTTGTGTTGGCTATAATCAAAAATTAAATTAAATTTTATTGAAGAGTTGAAGGTAAACCTTTGTTAAACTTTTGTATTTTGTTTTAATTATTTACTGGTATGAAGGCAATGAACTGGTAGAATACTTAGGGCATCCATAAAAATGTTTCTCTTTATTTCTTCTGACTCATTATGTTCTGAGTACAAATTCCACCAAGGTCAATTTTGCTTTTGCGTCCTTTCAGGGTTGATAAGTACCATTTAAGCACTGGGGTCAATGTAATTAACTAACCCCCTCCTTCCGAAATTACTAGCTTTGTGCTAAAATTAGAAAGAATTATTTACTGGTCTTGATTTTTGAAACGCTTTCATTTTGTTTGGCTCAGTAGATTTAAACTTTTATTATATCTCCCTTGAGCAACCCAGTCAGCAGTGAGCATTTCCTGTCTATAATAACTGCATGCTATAGAAGATAGCGAAATTTGCATACTGAGTCTTCATCATAAAAGAATTCTATTTGGCAAATTCTTGCACTTCATGTACTTTTTCCTTTTCTATTTGACTGAGTCGTTAATGTTTCTATTTAGGGTATTAATTATAGAGTAACAAGTCCTTCTACTTGATTATTTTCTATCTCGTAACTACAATAGTATTTATGTTGGTGTGGTTTGTTTAGCAGATGACATTTAGCAATGTTTTCTTCTTCAACCTTGCTCTTTGAACCACGACCAGCTTTTGTGGCATGTGTCTAACATCTAACTCTCTATGCTGATGTACCCCAAAAACCATACTCGTTAACTAATTATCAAACTGTTGACATTTTATGGAATTCAGCCTTGTTCAAGTCTTCTCATTTATGACCCACTCCAAGCTTGATTTCTCATTTGCTTTCAAACATTCATAATATGGCTTTTTTTCTTATGATGCAGTACAAAAAAAGACTATTTGCTGTTGTTTTTCTTTATCTTAACATAAAAATATACCACTTTGAAGCTACAGCTTAATTTTCCTTGTGTGGTTTTATTTTCATAAATATGTAGATACAAACCTGATTAGGTCATTGAACTTTTTAGGATATTTGAGGATGTTATGTTGCCTAAAATGCATTCAGTAATTGGGTGGAATTGGTCATTCCATCTATGAAAAATCTCTTTTAAATAATTTTAAAGAATATTCTTTTAAATGATATACATTGTTCAAATTGAATGTAGACCAACTGGAAATTCACATTGCGTTTCCTTTTAGTGCTTGTGGATATGTTTTGGTTTTATTTTAGATATATTGGAATAAAATGTAAAGTTTTATTCATTTTATCATTTGATTATGCATATAAGATCTCAAAAAATGTCTATTCTATGAACTGAAAGGGATAGCTTTTCTCTTTTAAGGTTATTTGGGTCCCCTTAGTAATCTTGCCGAAGACCTAAGTGTTTTTAGCACTGGTTTTACAAGAAAATGTACCTAGAGTGTTCTCTGAAGTGAGTGTCTAGCCATAAAGTTATGGTAAAATGGTGCATATAAGCACCTGATTATGAGAGCAATGGCTTCCAATAAGAAATGACTTGGATATTATGATGACCCACCCAACTCATGGAGGGCATGGAGAGCGAACATAAAAAAATGATGATAATTCTTTCTTCACTGTGGTATTGGACGAGTTTAAAAAGTTTAACACCATCTAAGGTTTTATTAAGCATTACAATTTGTTTACCTTTTTTTCTGACCTCACCCCCTCACCCCATGAGAAACACTGAATAGTTAACTAAGGATTCCATTTCAACTTACTTTTTTTTGTGCTTGTATTGATCTATAACATAAAATTATAAGTTTATCTTTGGAAGTTCATTGACTAAACTTCGTCCTGTAATGTAGTAGAAAAAGAAATTGGAAAATTAGGCCCGGGTTCGATTCCCGGCATGGGAACTTGTTTATCACGGTGGTGCACCAGCATGACCGCAGCCACTTGGCTGAAACACATAAATAAATAAATAAATAAATATATATATATGAGAGAGAGAGAAAGAGAGACACTAATCAAAATGAAAAGAATTAACTGTTTGATAATTTAGTTTATGAGTATGGTATTTTTGAAAGAAACAAAAACCTGGTTTGTTAGGTAATTTTGGTCATTATCAGTGTTACTCTAAATAGTAAAACAATGGTTTCTTGCATAAGAAGGCCATACATTTGGAGAGGAGTAGTTGATTTAAACACCTCAAGCACTTGGCTAATACTTAATTTTGTTGACTCTGGAATGATAAATGGCCTAAATGGGAGTTAAACTTAAAACTTCATAGAATGTATGTAAATACTGCTTTTTTTCTCTCTTTTCTGATGGTGCTATTATAAAGCCTTAGTTATACATTTACCTATTTGTCTGTCTGTCTGTCTCTATATGTGTGAGTGTGAAAGAGAGAAGACTGTGCTGGTTTGGTTATGTGATGCATATGGATAAGGACAGCTGCGTAAAGAAGTATTGAACTGTAATTGTGGAGGGAACTTGTGGCAGGAGTAGACCCAAGAAGACATGGGATGAAGTGGTGAGAAAGGATTTTTGGACTTTGGGCCTCATTGAGGAAACGACAAGGGACTGGTAGATGTGGCAATTTGCTATACTTGATAAGAGCTGTCAAGCTAAGTAAAATCACTGTCTTCCACACATACAGGCTTATCCTTTCAGGTGCTGTGCCACATAGAAAGCCCTTGTGCTGGTGTTGCATAAATGCACTCATGCTGGTGTCACATAAATACACCCATGCTGGTGATGTGTAAATGTGCCAATGGCATGTAAAAAGAACCTGGCACACCCTGTTAAGTGGTTGGTGTTAGAAGGGCATCCAGCCACATAAAAAGCACTAGTGTGACATAAAAAGCTTTGGTGCTGGAACACTATAAAAAGCACTGGTGTTGATGTCACATAAAAAGCACTGGTAATGGTCCCACGTAAAAAGCACTGGTAATAGTCCTGTGTAAAAAGCACTGGTGATGGCCCCACACAAAAAAGCTGGTGATGGTGCCACACAAAAAAAAAACACTGGTGATAGAACCATGTAAGAAGCACCCACTATATTCTGTTAAGTGGTTGACATTAGGAAGGGCATCCAGCTGTAAGAACCAAGCCAAAGCACTATGGAACCTAGTGTGGACCCTGGTCTTCCCAACTCCTGTCAAACCATCCAACCCATGCCAGCATGGAAAATGGACGTTAAGTGATGATGATGATACACCCACATACATAGATACACACTCTGATCCAATGTCTGCATGCGTTCTCTCTTATATGTACCTTCTTGTATCTTGAGATACTCTAGCATATCATCTCCATCTTCTTTCCACCTACAACCATCTATAATGAGGGAGTGGTCTTGTATCTTCTGTGTATCAAGACATCTGTGCTTGTCCCTCTATCATACTTTAGCCTCCCAACACCTTTCTCAAATATTCTTCCCCTACTCAGTCAAAGGGCATTTTCCTTTCTTGCTTTGCAAGTTACTTGGCGATCTCACTAGTTCTGGTGGCATGAAAAAAAGGGCACTCATTATATATTACAAAGTAGTTGACAAGCGGAAGGGCAGCCACTCAAAGAAACCATACCACAGCTAACATTGGAGCTTAACACAGTCCTGCAGCTTGTTTGATTCTGTCAATCAGTCCAACCCATGTTAGCATGGAAAACAGATGTTAAATGATCATGTATGTATGTATGTGTGTATGTATACACACATACACACACACGCACACACACACATATATGAGAGAGACAGAGACATCAGAGTCTAAATTTGAATCATCTGAGCACTACTGTCTTCTACACTGAGACTCTCTGGATCTCATCTGTCGACTATATATGTGTGTATATATATATATATATATATATATATATATATATATATGTATATATATATGATCGTTTAACGTCCACCTTTCGTGCTGGCATAGGTGAGATGGTTTGACAAGAGCCGGTTAGGCAGAAGCCTGCACCAGACTTCTGTAACTGCTTTGTCAGGGTTTTTACAGCTTGGTGCCCTTCCTAACACCAACCATTCAGCAGAGTAGGCTTAGTGCTTTTTACATGGCCCAAGCACAGATGAGGTCAGTTTTGGCAAGGTTTTTTACAGCTGGATGTCCTTCCAAATGTTAGCTACTTTACAGTGTGGACTGGGTGCTTTTAAGTGGCACCTGCACTGACAGGGTCACCAAGTACTTGCAAGACAAATATATATATATATATATATATATATATATATATGTATATATATATATATATATATATATATATATATATAAAAGTAAATTTCTGTTTGATTCACCAATCATTGGGTGTGTCATTGTATAGTGTCCAAACCTACATGGAAGTAATAGTTGACAAATGTTTTCTTCCCATCTTCAATGCCTACTGTAATACATAAGTTGTATAACTAAAAAGTGTTCAAATAGTTTTCTAAAATAGATATACGATGGCATTTCAGTGCCTCAGTGAAATTTCATTGTTTCTGTGATCTTACAGGAATTATTATTTATAGCAACTAAAACTGTATTTCAAGTAAGTATTTATGTCACACCTTTAAGACTCCTGATCAGAAATACTAGTATTCTTCCGAAAAACTACATTATTTTAAAACTTTCTCTTTTTATTAAGTTTCCATACCCGTTTTCAACACTTAGTTTAATTGTTCTATTAAATAAATAAAAATCAAGCAACTTTTCCCAGGCATGAATTTTTTAATAGATAAGTTCCTGTTGTAATTGTTTTTTATTGCTTTGATTCTCTGATAAATTGGATACACATGGCTTAGGTTAGATTATTTAGTGCTTCACAAAATTTTTGTATGACAAGTCTACCTTCAAACCTCTGCCATTACAATCTGGAACTATATCTTATATACTAGTATTTATATATTGGACCTGAGTTTTTAGCTATTCCTCTTAAATGCATAAATGTGTAAATTGTGCCTTTTCAGAATCTCGGTATTTTGTTTTTCCCGAGTCTGTATTTTCTTGTGGAGTGCATTAAATTCTAACCTAATTGTAGTTTATTAGTAATTAGTTCAATCTAAGTTATTAATACATTCAACCAACATTACATTTAACACTTTCAACCAAACATGTAATTACTAGTTAGTTGTAATAATTGTGTGTTTGAGCCTGTAACTTTACTGTCTTTTTATTACTCTTTGTATACTCTAAGTCACAACCATGTAATTAATTCAGCCATGAGAAGGAAGTAGCTGGACTCTTAAACTGTTCTCTGAAAACTATACACTAAATGTTCCAAATGCAACAAAAGAGTAGATAATGCTGCATTCTGTGTAGAATTTATTTCTTGTACACCAAAACCTAAATCATCATCATCATCATCATCATCGTTTAACGTCCGCTTTCCATGCTAGCATGGGTTGAACGATTTGACTGAGGACTGGTGCAACTGGATGGCTACACCAGGCTCCAATCTAATTTGGCAGAGTTTCTACAGCTGGATGCCCTTCCTAAATAACCTCAGTAATCTAAATGGCTGAATCAATGCATTGAAAATTAGTGACAGGAGAATAACATTGGAAGAAGTTACCTGTCTGGAGGTGTTTCACTCTGTCTTTGAACAATAAATTTAATTTTATGTTGGCGAGTAAGAGAATAAGATTTTCAAAGGCTATTCTTTGAGGGGTATCTGCAGTGGAGTGGCACCCTCTCCTGAGAAATATTTGCTTCTCAATTACTTAACACTTGAGAAACTAAGATTAAACTTTAGCTCTATTAATCTTTATGGTTTGTAAGGAATTTTTTTTATTTACAATTCCATTAAGAGATTTTAATTCATAGAGAATAAGGGTTATATGAAATGTCTAATGGCAAGACTTGAAGAATTGAAAAGGAAAGCATCTGATGAAAATATATCTGATCCGTGTGTGATTTCAGAAGTTATCTCAGCTTATTCCAAATCAGACAGTGCTGTTTGCAAAATAAATTGGTAAATGGGTAAATTTAAAATGAATGAAAACTTGATAAATATATCTTATTATAATGATTACGAAAATAGATGTAAACCAAAATAAACAAGAAATAGTTGTGTAAAGGCTAAAGTAGAATTTGGAACTGAAAGAAAATAAAATATTTTTAGCAATTTCATTTAACCCATTACTTACATGCATACATGTGCCCATGCATATATACACACATACAAACACATATATATATACATGTATGCACATCTGTCTGTCTGTACATAGTGATTCAAATGTCCCTTTAGTGTTACTACAAACTAACTAACAAGGATGGTTAGTCAAGGTTTGTCTCATCATTTTCTCTATTTCTCTCATATGCCTTTCATTTTCTCATTATGTCCTTCACGTTTCCCTATTGTGTTCATTAATGCTCTCAGCCCTAGTCCTTTCATTGATTACCATAGCTCATAGGTTCCTGCTTTTCATACAGTCAGTTGTCCAAACCATCTAGGAGAGCTGAGCTTGGTATGGTTGGATAGTTGAACAGGACTACCATTATCGTACATCATTTTTAGGAAAACTGAGTATTCACTCATCTTTTTGTGATGATATTTTTCTAAAATATATAGAGTAAAGTATATAATGGAAGATATTCACAACAAAACAACAAAGAGAATATTAAAAAAATGTAATAAAGTAAAAATCAAATTTTACATATTTAAATGTTCAAATGACTTCTAAATCACCCAGTGTATCTGTGTATATATGAGTGTATTCTCTTATTCTTTTACTCGTGTCAGTCATTTTGACTGTGGCCATGCTGGAGCACCACCTTAAAGGGTTTTTTTAGTCAAAGAAATCGACCCCAGGACTTATTCTTTGTAAACTTAGTACTTATTCTATCAGGTCTCTTTTGCCATGCCACTAAGTTATGAGGACGTAAACACATCAACATCGATTGTCAATTAATGGTGGGGGAGACGAACACAGATGTAAACACACACTTGTATATATACACAATGGGCCTCTTTCAGCCCGAAGCTATAGTAGAAGACACTTGCCCACAATGCCATGCAGTGAGACTGAACTTTGAATCATGTGGTTAGGAAGCAAGCTTCTTACCACACAGCCATGCCTGCACCTATATACATGTTTATTTATGTGTGTGTGTATATATATATTTGTATATCATAATCAAGATCATTATTTTAACATCCACTTTTTCATGCTTGCAGGAGTAGGACAGAATTTGTTAAGGCAGATCTTCTATGGCTGGATGCCTTTTCTGTTGTCAATCCTCACTTGTTTCCAAATAGATAATATTTGCTTATAGCCAGCCATAATTTGCTTTTCATAGAAGATTGGAAATGAAGAACACTGCTTGACAGCATGTGATATCAAGACATTTATGTATACTTGTATATATACATTTGTATGTGAGTGTGTGTATGTATATGTTTACTGTGTGTGATGTATGGATTTGTATGTGAGTGTGTGTATGTATGTATGTATAGGCATAGGCATGGTTGTGCGGTTAAGAAGTTCGCTTCCAATGATATAGTATTGGGTTTAGTCCCTCTGCATGGTACCCCAGGCAAGTGTCTTCTACTATAGCCCTTGGCCAACCAAAGCCTTGTGAGTAGATTTGGTAGATAGAAGCTGAATGAAGCCTGTTGCGCGCGTGTGTGTGTGTGTGTGAGGTTATCTAGCCAATAGGAAAATATTACCTTGCTTGGAAACAGGTGAAAATTCGCAACTGGTCACAACAAATTCCATCTGACCCATGTAGGCATGGAAAAGTTGATGGTGGTGGTGGGATGGATAGATGGATGGATGAATGAGTGTATGCATATATATGTGTGTGTGTGTGTATATATATATATATATATATATATATATATATGTATGTGTTTATTGAGGCAAATTTCCTATGGCCAGCCTTTATCTGTTTCCAAGCAAGGTGATATTTTCCCTATGGTTAGACATGTTCTTACAGAAAATTAAAAATGAATGGCCTGGCTTGTATGACAATCACTCATTCACAACCACACACTATCAAGATAAGGAGGCGCGCGCACGCGCGCACACACACACACACACACATATCTACATATACAACTGACCTCCTTCAGTCTCTGTCTTCTAAATCCACTCACAAGGCTTTGGTCAGGCTAGGGCATAAATTGATGTGCAGCTGTATTGATTAACAAATGATAATGAGATCTCCATCCTGTATAGTTACAAGCCTACTCTAGGTCAGGCCAAGATGCCCATATCTGCTAGGTCCTTCTCACTAGTCTTCAACCAGATCTTGACAAGTCTACCGTGCCACCAATACCCACTTCCTCTGGCTTCCATCTGAGTGAGGTTGTCTCTGATCTCTTCATGGGCAGGTGTGGCACATGGCTGAGTATCTTTCACTAACTCCTGAAACCATCATAGGTTAGCCCTTTCCATAACTTCTTCATTTATGATGCTGGTACACCAAATAATTCTTAGTATGGCCCTAAAACAATGTCTTTGGGAGACATCTGCAATTCTATTGATTTTGCTAGTATTTTCTATGTCCCACAGGCATAAGAAAGACATCTGGCAATATATCAATACTGATAGTAGTTAACTGTTGTACAGCTATAGGTTTGCTGTCAAAAAATTAGTATAAAACCAAGAGAGATGGAAGCAGGTTGCCTTGAACATAAATACTTTCAATTAGTGAACTAAAGGGGGAATAACTTTTCTTGTCATTAGCATATTTTCTTTTCATTTACATCTCACTTGCTTAGGTATATAGATGCATTCACACAGGCATGTATCTATCTACATAGCCACCTGGACACATTCATACATTAACACTTTCATGTTCATGGTTGCATCTGCTTGTACAGATGTGTGTGTAAGGCTTTCTCTCACCCATGCCAGCCAGCATGGCAGGTGAACGTTAAACGACGATGATGATGATATATATCATCATCCTTTAACATCTGTTTTCCATGCTGGCATGGGTTGGACTGTTTATATCAACTCCAACCTTGACTGCCACTCAAAGATTGGAAATAGGAAACTTGGAGACGTAGTCAGTAAAGTTTTCAATTTAAAGTAAATATGATAAAACTCTGTATGTATCATGTACTCTTTTTCTCTTGTTTGCACAATTCTTTGTGCCTTAACATACATATATGCACACACACATACACACACACACACACACACAGCAGAGATACTCAGCATTGGCTGGGTGGCAAATATGTAGAAACAATAGCATTTACATTGAGGATCAATGCTTGATTGTACATGGTAAAGGTAATTCTTGCTGTACTTGATACAGTACGTCTTCTGTCATGCTATTTTAATGATTATACCAAAGTTTGATTGGATAGTGAACAGGCACAGAAAATGGTAGTGAAGAGGCTCTTCATATTACTTGAAGAATGTGAGTCTGCATTTTTCCACTTTGCATAATCTTCCAAGGGATATCTTTTCTAGCAAACTTTATTGTTTGTTTTAAAGTCATATCAAGCAACAGTTTTGAGGTCCTGGAATGAGGTCGGACCATGAATATTGCAAGAGCTGTGTGAGATATAAATAGATTATTAAAATTTTCTCACATTTTCAAAAAGTTAGTATGTGGTTACAGATAAACTAGAAGACAAAAAATAATTTCTTTTCATTGTTTCACTTTTGAATTTCTTAATACATCTAAAACCTTCAGGTATAGTGATCTATGAACCAGACAGTTAATTTATATAATATCTGAAATATCATAAAAATTAAGTGTGATTTACAGTGCATGATAACTGCATACTTTAGAATATAAATACATGACAGGCTTAATACAGTTTCTGATTTCTAAATTCACTCACAAAGCATTGATCAGTTGGGGTTATAGCAAAAGGCACATGCTCATGGTGCCATACTATGAGACTGAATATACATGGCTGCAAAGGTTACTATAAAGCATAGTTGTCAGTGGCTAGCAAGTATAACTTGGCTGCTTGGTAGTTGTTTTAGGTGCCCTGTAGTTGCAAGCAGACATAAACACCCTTTCAGACCACCCAACTATGACCCAGACAGCTGGAAGGAAAAAAGGTCTTTCTAATAAGTTGACTGGTACTCATTTTTGCCTGAATAGACTGGAGCTGTATCAAATTATGAGCCTTGCTCAAGGACTCAATATACTACCCATTCCAGGAATCATATCATATGATCATGGGCCAAGCACCCTAACCTTTTGGCAACATGCTTACACACACACACACACACGCTTATTTGTATGTGTGTGTGTATAAACAATTATGGTATTTAAAGTTTTTGTTTCAGTTCTTATTTTATTTTTTGCTAATTGTGTAATTACACCAATTCATCATTTGGATATTAGTCTTTTAATTTTACTTGTTTCAAGAATCTAGATCATGTGTGAGTATATCTTGTCGCAAAATAGTTTTCTTTGATCTCTTTTGTACATGGGTCTGTCATTGGTGACAGTGACTTTCCTTACACATAACATTTAGTTTAATATATCAAAATAACATTTCCTTTATTTCATAGGATCTAGAGCAACTTGCTCTAAATGTCAATCCCTCTGAAATAAATACACACACAAACAAAAAGAAACCTATAGATGATCCTTTTAATGAATTTTGCCATTCTTTGTTTTTGCTTCTGCTTTCTGACAACCCATTTAATTTGCTTCCATAATTGCTAACCAGTCAGTCAGGCAGTCAACCAGTCTATAAACCACATAGCCTGCTGCTGTACTGTATGTAGCACAAAAGCTATTCTTTCGGATCAGTAGAGATAGATGACTGAACAATGCTTACAGCTATTCATTAGTGGCTTAGCTTCCAAATATTTCGTGTGATCAATCGACTTGTTCCTCCATGTATTTTCTGAAACAATATCTAAGATATTTTTTCTTGCTCATTGGTTAGATAATTGTGTGCATTGAGGGAAAGAGAAGTTAACGAAAGATATTCTTTTTGTCTTTTGTAATTTTTTTTTTTTTTGCATATCTCTCTCCTTTTTATTAGATACAACAAATAATTTAATACAACCAGCAAGGAGTAATCCTATGACCTGTGACAAGACTTCATTGGAAGTGTGTGTGTGTGTGTGTGTGTGTGTGTGTGTGTGTGTGTGTGTGTGTGTGTGTGTGTAAAGATAGACAAAGCCTCCAGTTTTTGAGTAACTTGCAATATTTAGTTTTATCCTTTGCATTTTGAGTGCCAATCCTTATGGAGGGCAATTTTTTTTTCTTTCATCTTTCCAGACTCTATAAACCGAACACCAGTCATTTACTGAGATCAATTCAATTGATCATATCTCTTCTGCAAATTTATGGCCTTCTGTTAGTGTATTTGTTCATTGCCAAAGTTCATTTCCATTATTTTGAAGCAGAATTGACAGACTGTAATACTTTGTTTTCTTTGTAGACATCTAATTTTGACAATATTTTACATTGTAATTATAATAGTTATTGGCTATAATATTTAAGATAATATTGATGTACTGATAGAATGTCAGACTATACTTTAATAAAGCAGATTTCTAAACTTGACATTTTGCAGTTTGGAGCTGTATCTTATCAAGGTTCACTTAACTTTACATATAACCAAGTGGTTGACAAAGTAAGTACCAGAATGGGGAACAGGAGGTTAATTTTATTAAGTAAAAAAAATGAAACTCTCATCTTTGATGATAAAGCATTGAAAGTCAAAACTTCCAAGCGTTTGTAATGATTATTAACTGTTTTAGGGATTACTTAAAGGAATTGGCTTCATTGAAATGTTCATTCTGAAACCACTAATACTGAGGCTTACTATTAGAATTTATCATTTTAAAATTCACTCATCATGATTATTTTTATGCCTGTATTTTCTCTGCTGATATGGGTTGGACAAGTCTTTTTCAGGCAGTATTCTATGACTAAATGTAATTCTCGATATCTGTCCTTATTTCCAGGTAAGGTACTATATTACAACAATCTTATTACTATGCTCTTTTACTGGTCTAATTGTTTATGACCTATAGCTCAGCAATTTGACCCCTGCCACCCAAACAATGTCAGTATGAAGACATCGATCATAACTGGAAACATACCCACCCATCCATGTGTAGGTGTGTGCATATGGGTGTACATATATGATGAACTTTTGTACTGTGTCTGTTTATCAAATTTCATTCACAAGACATTGATCAACCTGAGGTTAAGGAAGAAACCACTTGCCTGTAGTGGCATGCAGTGAGATCAAACTCAGAATCATTTAGTTGTGAAATGAATTTCTTAATCACACAACCTATGCCTATATATGATATATACAAAAGAAATGATAATAGTTATAACAAAAGGAAATTGTAAAACTGAAGATTTAAAGAAGTGGAAGATGTTAGTGATGGATGTTTCTTGGCTTGAAGTCATTATGTGTTGGTTTTATATGTAGTGTAAATATTAGGTAGAAAGATATTGAGATGATGTTAAGTTATTCATTGTTGAAACAAAGTACAGGAAACTCTTTGGAAGAAATATTTGGATCAAACTTGAATTTATTTGGTAAATTGATAACAATCAGTCACACAAGAGAGTGTGTCTACTGCACTATTTCTTCTGCTATAATTAGAATGGTCTCTGCTCTTCTGAACTAGCAAACTGTAAACCAGACTTGTTGAAACCTTCTTTATTCATTCATATCTATTTCATCATCCCAACTACCTTATCATACTAAGCATTTTTTCCAAATCTTTCCTGTTCAGAACTTCAACCAATTAGAATTCTTACTCTTTTTTTGTGTTGATTTTTTTTTTATCATCATCATCATTATTATTATTAAGGCGGGCAAAATTCTTAGCCACATTTTGTCCATCTTTATATTCTGAGTTCAAATTCTGCCAAGGTCGACTTTGCCTTTCATACTTTTGGGGGTCAGTAAAATAAGTACTAGTTGAAAGCAATATTATCAACTTATCCGCTCCCTTGAAATTGCTGGCCTTGTACCAAAATTGTTATTATTATCATTATTATTATTAAGATGGTGAGCTGGCAGAATCATTACCATGTTGGACACAATGCTTAATGACATTTCTTCTGGCTTTACATCCTGAATTCAAATTCTGACAAGGTCAGTTTTGCCTTTCATCCTTTCAGGGTTGATAAATAAATTACTAGTTTTGCACTGGGGTTGATGTAAGTGACTAACCCTCTCACCCCAAATTTCAGGGCTTATGCCTATAGCAGAAAGGATTATTATTATTTTTATTAATAATAATTTATTTAAGGCAGCAAGCAAGCAGAATTGTTAGCACTCTGGCATGGCCGGGCCCTCTGTCAGTTATGACAAGTGTTCCAGCTGATTCGATCAATGGAACAGCCTGCTTGTGAAATTGATGTGCAAGTGGCTGATCACTCCACCAGCACGTGTACCCTTAATGTAATTCTCAGAAAGATTCAGGCTGGCACACCAAGTGTGACAAGGCTAGCCCTTTGAATTGCTGGTACAACTCATTTTTGCCAGCTGAAAGACAATGAAAGTGTCTTGCTCAAGTCATTGGGAATTGAACTTGCAACCTTATGATCATTAGCTGAATACCCTAGCCATTAAACCGTGTACCTGGACAAAATGCTTAGCAGTATTTCTTCTGGCTTTATGTTCTGAGTTCAAATACCACAAAGGTTGATTTTGTCATTTATTCTTTTAAGGTCAATAAAATAAGTACCAGCTGAGCACTGGGGTTGATGTAATTGATCTACTCCTCCCCTCGAAATTGCTGGCCTTGTGCTGAATTCAGAAAGAGTTATTATTGATTAATTTTTTTAGAAGTGTCTTTACCAGTGTAGGTATTTTGCTCCACTTCATTCTGGGACTTTTACCTCTATGTACCTTAACTCACATAGCTGCAGTGATTAGGTACTAGGCCTTTTGGAAACCTTATTAGGCTTTATGCCTATTTAACAAAGTTGGCAGAAAGCTACATTGGAATATCTTTCCTTAGAAAATTGTGTTGGTACTAGCTTCGACTGAAATTACAAACAGTTATTCAATACTTGTGTAGTGTTACATTTATTATAAAAAAAACTTGTTTGACTCTGGCTTCAGGATTTATTTGTCTTGAAGCTTGAACAAGCTTCAAGACAAGCAAAACTTGAAGTCCCAGTCAAGCTTGAATTGGCGAGGGGTATGGTCTTATGTGGGTCAGCTGGCATGGGTTTACAATTTCAGTCCTTGAAAATTCTTCCACATGTGAGAGACAGATGGAGGACTTTTTAATAAGGAACGTTTTTTAAAAATTGCTCTATTTGTTTTATTCAGTTCTGTTATTTGTACACTATATATACATGTATCCACAAATATACGTCCTGTTTTTAGCATTGATAATTAAATCATTCAACCACGGTAGTATTTGAATATATTCTTAAGTCCACCATTTTGTCAATCGCAGCAGCTTCCAAGCTTCACCACTAATTCAGTTCTCAACTAAATTGCAAACTGTTAATAGTTTTAAAGAGGACACCTCCTCAGCTACACTTTGGCATAAATAGTTTGAGATTTGGTTCAGTAGAAAAAAAAGTTACGACAAAATGTCAGACCTCAAGCTAGTACTTGTAGTAAAGTAAAGAATAAGAAACTTTTTACTTAAAATATTGCAGCTAAAATTAAAATTTGATTATTAGAACTTATTTAAGTAGAATTTGGCTGATTTACTACCTTAAATACTGAAAAAAGTGACTAATTAGACAAACTTACAAATTAGCTGAACAGTTTTGTACAATAAATTAAAAAGATGAGAACTGTAAAGAGTGATAAATTAGAAGAACTGGCATTCTTTGCTGCAATATTTTAAGTAAAAAGTTTCTTATTCTTTACTTTACTAGAAGTAATAGCTTGCCCTATACTTTTACAGGTTTATAATCTTAAGAATATTACTTTTCATGCTCACATTTTTCCATGTAATAAATACTTGAGTAGTTTTAAATGGGGCTTACATTTTATATCTAGACTGGGCCATTATCTGATGAAACGGACCTACATTTCACATCTAGACTGGGCCACAGTCAGTTAAAATGCAGACTTCATTTTACATCTATACTGGGTCAGAAGCATAGCTAGGTTCTAAAGTTAGGGGAGCGAGCACATAAAAAAGAAAAAGCATTGTGACACATATCAAACAATTTTTAACTCATTTCTCTTATATTATGCAAAAATATTTCATTAGTTATAAAATATGTGACTGTATTCTATATTCATTAATTTCATGTTCCAGTAACATCATTATGTATGAAACTTACAGCTACTGATATAGTTGTGATGTGAAAAAGATGAAACTCTATTGGATTGTCCAGTGTTGAGATGTTATGACATTAGTGGCCACCAACACAGCACAGTAGATTGAGCAGACAGTTCAAAAACATGGGAAGTTGGTCAAATAAGTATTAACTCCAGAAAGTTTTTCCAAGGCCACTATCAGTTGAAATGAAGCCTATATTTCACATCTAGACTGAGCCTATTATCGATTGAAATAGGGCATACATTTCACATCTAAACTGGGTAACTATCAGTTGAAAGGGGGGGGGGGCTACACTTCACATTTGGCCTGGTCCTGATCACAATCAATTTCCAATTTATAATCTATATTATAATAAAATATGATATATATAAAACACTACAGATAATTACATGAAAATAATACCAGATTATCAATTAATTTCTGCTTTTGCACTGTATCAATAACCAATGCATAAACTGGAACCACAATGATATAGTTTGATGCTGTGAGTTGTAATAGCATTGTAAAAGTAACAAGTGCTCAATGGCTGACAGTACTGAGCTCAGTTCCTTCTATGAGCACCAATCCCTATAAAACACACTAGACCTACACAAAGTATGTTGGGCTTTGGTAGATGGAAGAACACTGATGATATGTAATGAAAATAATTGCTAACTTGATGTATTTTTCCTAAAACAACTTCTATTCTAAGAAATCCAATTTATATTGTTAATATGACTAACTATTGACCTAAAAGTCATCAGTTTGCCAAGGCAGGCACATATTTCAATAAAGATTGTTTACTTCTATCAATGCAAAGCCAAATATTTACATAGGATTAGTTTAGTATTGACCTCATTACATGCCTGCTGATATTTTATCAAATCCAAAGGGATATGAAAGCAAAGTTGTATCCACAAGTATTTGAACTCTGGATGTAGAGAAACATAGCTAAATACTTCAAGTCACCTACTCCATTACTCTACTGCCTTGCATCTCTCATTGATAGATGTTTAGAATTAGGAAGGATATTCAACTTGGGATTATTTTCTCCATCAAATCATGAAACCCATATCAAAGAAAAATGGGTATCAGAAAATTGTTTGGGTTTTATAAAACAACCTACTCTATGTAAGCGTTTGAAGTATTTTTTATTTATTTAAACTGATATTTTGATATGCAGTTGGAGCTACTTCAGCATTACATTGCTAATAGGAAAGGCATGAATGTCATCCTTCACTGCTCTTCTAAGACAGCACATTCAAAATTAGTTGTAAGTACGTAGTAAGTCTAACTGTATTATAAATCCTTTTTCATCCTTGCGAACCTTTCATAACCAGTTGCGTAAATGAATATTCACAATATGAATTATATAAATTTATTTAAACAGTTGGGCAAATTGGTTTACAGACTAAATTAAAGAGTATAACTTTATATAAAGATGGTTAACATATATAAGAATTGTTGATTCGAGTGAACGATGTAGCAACAATTATAGGCTATTAATTTTATTTAAGCTAAATGTAAGCACTAGAAAACTTAATAGTCACAGCTTCACCCGTTTATCGGCACATTCTTTGTGTCAAAACACTGTTGACAGTATAATAACCACTACAGCAACTTGTGTGTAATTTGACAAACCATCATCTCTATGAGGCGGCCAAAGAGTTTCGGTGTATGAATGCCTATTCTTAGTACCGGTTTTGATACATTTACACCGTATCGTATCTTTCTATGAAGCCTGACTGCCAAGTGATGTGAATCTGATCATGTGACTTTAAGAATGGTGCTCTTTAACGACTGCTGTTTGCTTTAGCTTCGATACTTTAAGACCAAAATAAACCGACCATATACTCTTCCTCTCTCTTTTTTCATGTTGCATAATTTTGAAAAAAAATTTTTTCTTTACGATAAGTCGTGTACATGGATATACTTCACACCAAAATTTCCTTTCGAAAATTATTTCTATACATTTAAAGAATTAAACGATGAGCATTTTCTTTCTTTCTTTTTTTTTTGTTGCTAAGATAGCTTTTTTTTTTCTTTTTAGCTATTTGACCTTATCAATAAATACCACAACCTAAATTTTGTAACACCAATAATATACTGTTCCATTAATAGGTAGCACTAATAAATACTTTGAATTGAAATATTTCAGTGGTTGTTAATAGATTTTTCTTTTCTTTCTCTTTTCATTCGTGTTACCTGAAGTATAAGAATTGTATTTATAAATTGTGTATGCATGTATATCGGTCGGTATTCTGTTATTAAGTATGTTTCCCTAAAAATATTCATTAGTTTTGGTTTTGGTCGCTTGAAGGAATTCCTGATACGATCACCGATATAGTAATAATATCAGCAATACATTTGTGAAATTTACCATTAAATGTGCTTCGAAACGTTAGCTGATCTATTCATTGAAAGGGAGATATTTCTCCTAACCCCAAATTTATTTTCTTCAAAAATACCTCTCTTCTTCCTTAGATAATAAGTACTTTTTATTTTCTTCTTTCTTTTCTATAAATATTATAGCTTTATTATCGATAAAAAAGGATATATATATATATATATATATATATATATATGTGTGTGTATGTGTGTGTGTATATATATATATATATATATATCGACATTTCTGTTCGTATGTACCTTGCTCCACCTTCCATTTCTAAAATGATTCTTTTTAGTTGGCTCACTGTCGGAGGTTAGTGAACTTTAATCAAGTTATTCGTATAATAATAATTAAATATACTAATATTTAGCGAGTGGAGATATGTTCTTGGTTCGATCGTGCGATACCTTTAGAATCGTTGAAGATTATTACTTGGGTGTCTTCTTGCCGGTAAAAAGTCGGTCAAAGGAATCCCTCTTATTTCTATCTTCTTTTACACCGCTGATAATTATATGAACGTGTGTGCATGCTTATACAAAAACTGCCATTGATTAATAAATGTCTAAAAATATACATTTCCCTCCTTCCTTTTCACCATTTTGTTCTCGTGTTAATTTCTATTCATTTGTTAATTTTCATTTTATGAATTGTGCGTATCTAGTGTTTCTTTTTCCTTTTGCTTTGTTACTACTGCAACTCATTAATGTCAACAAATAGCAACTATAGTTAAATATCGATTTCTCATTGCGCCACCACTTTCCTCCTCCTCCCCTACCTTTCACCTCCTCTATACCGGTTCGATGTTTAGAGTACCCCACTTTTTACAGACACGGAAATACTCATAGTCGTCGAAATATTTTATAGAAATGTTAACTGCATTCCCGTTTTATTTTTATTTCATTGTTCAGTTATATACTTTTAATGAAAAATCAGTTAAAAAGAAAATGAAAACTAGCCTTAGATAAAATAAAGTCAATCGTAGTTTAATGTAAAATTCTCGACTCTCGCCTCCTGAAAGAAAATACCAATAGACAGTAGAATTTCCGATCCGCATCTTCGATGGTTTATTTCAATACTTTCTATATCGACACCAAGATCAATCTCCGTAACCGCTCACTGAGAAGCTCGGGTCATTATAGCCCGATGGTGTATGTGACTATCCAAACAGGGAGCGCTTATAATTTACTGTAGTTGTTAAGGTAAGTTCATCAGTCAGCTGCAGTATGTTGTAGCTGTCTGATAAACTGGGACGCATCAATGATGACAGGATCTCACAGCTGATAATAGCTATCACCGTTATTATTCTTTTTTTTTTCTCTCTCGCCGTATCTTTTTGCCATCTTTTGCTGCTAATTTCATTGTGTGTGCATAGTTGTAGTTGTTTGTTTGTTTAGCTTCAGCTCAGTCATTGATAGAGTATGCGTATGATCTAGACGTTTCAACCGTGACCATCTCATCTCCCCTTTTTTCCCCGGCATATTGTATCTTGGACTACATTATTAAATGTGCCTTTTCAATTTAAGATAACAGCATGTATAATTTGAGGGAATCCAGGCTGCTATTTCTATCTAGTAAGTAAAATGACAATACAGTGTGTCCCTGGCTGACTTATTTGTGGTTGTGGGGTCTGTCTGTGGATGTGAGTAAAAATCAGTGTGATATAAAGATATTTTTTCGTTGGTTCCAGCTAGTGGTCATGTTGGAGCACTATAGCAATAACTATTTTTTGCCATTTGATGTTCCTGATCATTGGTATTGATCAATAGGTGATGAGGCCTATTGATATTACAAGGAAGGGGAGAGTGTAACAATGGCTTTTGTAATGAAGTGTATGTGAAGCAGCTGAGAATTGAAACCTGCTTAATTGATGACAGGTTGCTACAAGTACTCACTTTGTATGTTAGTAGCGATACTATTATGATAACGTACTCACCGTGTGTACGTTTATTCCGCACAGCAGTAGTGAGTGGTTGGAGCAAGGCTAAAACTTTTTCTTTCGTTTTGTGTGTCATGAGTAAGCTTAGAACAGCCCATCCCTCTGTAAGCTAATGACTGAGGCTGGTCCTGTAGGCACAAGATATAAATGTAGTGTTATGGCTGAACCAGGAAATTAAACTGGTTTATAAGAGCCTATCACCACTCCATCACTCACGTGCGTGTCTGCGCGCGCGCGTGTGTGTGTGTGTGTGCGCGTCCGCATGTGCATATCCATTCACAAACGTATGTATACACAAACGTTACATATTATAACTTATTTAATAAACATACAATTTTAGCTTTGCTGTGAAAAGTAAACAAACTGTTACATCACACGTTTTATTTCACTTGCAGGCATAAAAAAAATGTCATTGAATCTGATTAGTTTCTCACCTTTGTAGATCCTTATCAAAGAAAGTTCTGTCCATGGATTAATTAATAACATGGACTCAGCTAAACTGAGATAATTCATATTGTCAGCAGCATATTAGACTGACCCCTTCAGCTGAGTCATATACTATAAGTAACTATAGACAAGTAATCTCTCCATGAACAGAAGGTGGGTCTTCTTACTCTGATGAAAGTCTAAGAAGACTGGAAACTAGTCAGAGTAATTCCATTTTTTTTTTGCCCTAAAATATAACCAGTTCTTTAACCTTACTGTTTATTTTTCACAGAAAAATGTTTAATAAAGTATACAGTACATTTCATATTATCTAAAAAAAACTCTTGTGTAGTGCAATATGAATTATTATCCCTGTAATCATTTTATGTCACTTTATATCTGCTTGCACAAGTTATTTGGGTCATCCCTTGCAGAATGTCCCAATATTTGTTGCAGTCCTTTGTCATCTTCTTCATGAAGTTCTACTCTTTCAAACTAGCTTTCACCACTTATTCCAATGTCTTCCTCAGTCTTCATCTTCCACAGGTTCCTTCTACTTGCTTGGCACCTCTTTGCCCAACTGTCTTCCTCCATATTTATCACATGTCCATGCCAGCACAGTCTTCTCTTTTGCACACTACAGTTGCTTCCTTCTATACCTAATTTTTCTTTCAGCTTATTTGTACTCTATTGTTCATGCACAATAATATTACACATCAGTGAAGCATGCTTGCTTCATTTCTTTCTAGTCATTGTTGCATCCAGCGCACATATTTTGCTACCATGCAACATCATACTTTGTTTACATGCATCATACAACTAGCCCTTCATTCAGAGAGAATGTTACCAGCAGTGATAAAAGTTACCTGAAATTTTTAGCACCCTGTTATTACTCTGGTTACTATGTTTTTCAGTACTTAGTTTCACTGTTAATTCAGTTACCTTGTTAATACATGCTATTAACTACATCTAGGAACCTGTCTGAAGAGTTTATTTCATGAGTAATTTTACTGTTAACTACCCTTGTGCTACTGTTTCCTATGAAGTAAACTTTCTACATCAGCCTGCCTGTGATCCCACTGCATCTCTTGTGTACCCATAGTTCAATCGGGTACACAGTAAAGTGCTTTCACTTTTCTGCATACTGAGTATGGCTACCTCTTCAATGGCAAAATAGTCCTACCATCTTTCTTGCACAATTAAACTTTTGTCTTTGCTAGGTTTCCTTTGCAGCTTCTTGATTCTTGGCTTTGCTTCTGCATTTGGAATTTACTTATGAATTCTTTGACAGATTTACCTATGAAAACTTTTCCTTCATTGGCATCAGGTGTTCTTTCAGACAGCCAGCTTTAAACAACTCTATTATGGTCTGGACTATGTATAATTAACCAGAGATGTGTTGAGAACTGAATGTAAATGAGTATATATTTATATATTATTGAAGGAATTCAATGTAGAATTCCTTACAGTCACTGATCAGTCTATTGAGAATCTCCAGGCTGGCAGACTTGGCAGCCTGAAACTGAATGAAACTGGTCAGTCTGTGAAGAATTGCACATTGAATTCCTCAAAAATTCTATTGATCCACATTTTTTAAACCTATTTTTTACACACACACACACACACACATGCTCACATGCACACACACACACACTGCTTTATTAAGTCTCAGAGAAATAATGCAGGTATATATTTATATTTTGTCCCCATAATTAAAAATTTCATTGTCCCATAAATCTTAATAGGCTATAGGATATGCCCTTGTATTAATATATAGTTCAATACTACTTAGTGAAATCATGTTATCATTGATAGTCAACCCTTTCCCATCTGAACACATGCATTTTGGCAGTTTATAGAGAAAATTATTATTATGAGAATTAAAGGTTTTTTGTTTTTTGTAGGATTAGATTTAGGACTGATACTATCCAGACCTTGGTATATTGATGCTAGTGGCATTCATATATTTTGATTTAGACTTAGCAAGAATTTGATTGCTGAATATCAGGAAACTTTTGAATGGGAATTGTAGTAGTTAATACAACATTGCATGGATTAAAAATGATTACACCACTTGCAAAAGAGATAAGGATTAGATGCTTTAAAGCTCTTATGTTACTCTTAACCAACATTATTTGCTGTTACCATTTTTTATCTTTTACTTTTGGACTGTGGCCAATACTGGGGCACTGCACCATCTTGAAGGGTTTAGTTGAACAAATTGATCCCAATATTTATTTTTTTAAAGCCTGGTACTTGTTCTATCAGTCTCTTTTTGCCAAACCACTAAATTATAGGGATGTGAACAATCCCTCACTAGCAGTCTGGTGGTGGTGGGGGACATACACACACACACACACACACACATGATGGGCTTCTTTTGGTTTCTGTCTACCAAATCCACTTACTAGAGTTGATTGGATGGGGCTATTAAGTTGAAGACACTTGCTCAAAGTGTGACACAGTGGGATTGAACCTAAAACCATGTGGTTGGGAAGCAAGCTTCTTAGCAGGCAGCCATGCATACAGAATTTCATTTTTCATTTATATTGTCTAAAATAGAATGAAAACAATGGTTTAATTTTTCTGAGTTTTGGCAAAATGAGTGTATAAAAAAATTATAACATCAGAACATTTTAATCAAGAAAGAATGAAGTTTTAAAAATATATTATTATGACAATAGATGCTGGTGTTTACAAGTGTCTTTGAATCAAGTATGATATTAATAAAGTCCTTGAAATATCTTAGGATATCTGATGTCCTAGACACTTACATGTCCCACACTTGAAGCCTTATATTTTTAGATTAGTTGAAACAGGAAATTGTGGCACAATTGGAGACGGAATACTATTTTCGGACAACTGCACTACTACTTGTGTATTCATAACAATCCCCTTTTAATTTATACAAAACTTTTTTATATAATGATAAGAGTAATAGTTTATATGAAATTATCCTTGTCTAACAGGCACTTAGCTTACTGTGTCAGCTTGTATTTTGTGAGGTAGAAAGCATAAAACACTAAAATGTCTTGCCCAACCATCTGTAATTTGTAGCATCTTCATTGTAATGATATAAGTATTTCAAATATTGACAAAAGGTTGCAAAGCCATCAACCTCAGGATTTGAGCCCAAAATATAAATTGATGAAACTAAATATCATTAGTTTTTTTTAATTAATCACACTACTGATTCAGCTAATCATAATTACTAGTATATGAGCCAACAAGGGGATTTTTATAAGTTTATTTGCTAGAAACAACACCCTAAACTCTCTCAAATCACACCCTGCTGCTTTGGGAAAGGAATGAGCATGTTTGGATAGTATAGTTCTACATAGCTCTAGAATAACCTCAATCAAGGTTAACTTGGGTTAGATAATAATGGTGATAAGCTTAATTCTGGTAACATGTTAGCAATTTCTCATTTTCTTTTGATTTGTTATCAAGTTATTTTATGGTTTACTGAAATGTATGTTTTACTTCAGTGTTTGTTCATGGGCTTCTACTTTCTGTTAACGATCATTATTTCAATGTGAAGATCTTGAAGGTAGTGAAGATCAAGAAATTAATCTTTTTTCAGAAGCGTGTATGCATTTTTTAATGATATGCAAAAGCTTTGACTTGAGCTAATCTGTGATGTATTGGCAGGGCTGAATTATATATTGAGTGTGATAGTTTCTAGGGCCTCTGAAAATTGGTGAGCTTATGAAAACTATGAATCAATGCATTTAACTGTTACTTCGGAAAAGTGTGTGTGTAAAATATTAAAAAATAATAGTAAGCATAAAAACATGGAATTTCCATTTTACTGTAATCTATAGTTTATTGTATTTTGGAAAGTCATATTTGCTAATAATATACATTAATGAAATATATTTTTTGCTCTTTCCCCAATAGTTTATATAACTAGTAAGTAACTAGTTGAGTGTATAATGAGACACTTGACTCATGTAACTCAAGTGAACATTTCGAAACACTCCATATGTCCTTCACCTTAGTTTGCCATGCTTTAATCAGATATGAGGTTACTGAATACTTAAGGATACTGTGGTTTGTAGTGTGAGATGAAATATGATCAAGACATCTCTCAATTTTGTTGTTCAGTCATATTTGTATGCAATTGAAATCCTCTCTGCTTTTAATTGCAGCAGAGATGGGCAAAGTGGACATGACTAGTGTGTAATAGCTTTAATTTCTTGAGATTTACTGGAGATTAATAATTATACAGCAAATTGGAGTTGGTTAATCATACTGAAAATTGGGTTTCTTTTTCTCAAGTTTTGTTTTACAGCTAGTTGAAGCTGGACATGGACACTTGAAGATTCATCCAACTTATGTCATCAGGAGAAAATGGGCTTTAAACTGATGAGATGCTAATGATGATAACCACTGAATGTGAGCTGAAGGTGCAGGAGTGGAAAATATTAAATATATTATTTGAGCTATATAAAAGGTTAGAGCTCATAATTTCCCACTTATATTTTCCTCATTTTTCTGTATCATTTCTAAAGTACATATAATTCTATAAAATCTATAAAAAAAAGCAACAGATCTCATCTCATTATAATAGTATCATTATTTTATTATCTGGTATCCATGGATTAGATAATTCTGCAATGCGATACTTTTCCCATCCTCTCAACCTAGGGTCATATCAGGTGTAATATCCAACATTTTCAGGTCTGAATGGTTGCTTCTTCTATAACCTGTCTTCCACATACATCCACTTTTATAACTTTGAATGGATTATATGGTTTACTGAATGTCTTTTTAATTTTGCCTCTTATCAGTTGTAAATCAAAGTTTAGTTTGCTTAAAGAATTCAAGTAATTGCTGGAATATGTCCAATTTCTTTTAACCTATTTCTTCTTTTCTCTTTTTGTCACTCTTTGAATAAGCTAGCTATTAAATTTGAAGTCTCCTTGATTCTTCCTTGCTTTTGTATATTAGAACATGTAGACACTTTTATATTGCCTACCTTATACAAAACTTTTTAAAATGTCACCAATATCAATTATTCATTTGCCTCTATTTTGTCTTCTAAAGATTCTTATTACCTATCATTTTTATGTCCAAAAGGTTATACTGAAAGAAATGTTATCAGTTTTTTATTTTTTTTTTTTAAGTGATCAATTGATAATTCAGCTTACTGCTCTCTCTCCTTATGTCTCAATTCAGATCTCCAAGTGCCATATGACATTATTTTAGATTTCATTAATTAGATTTGATTAGAAAATTCATTCGACTTTGGTTTTTGTTTTTATTGGAAATATATTAACAGCTGTTTACTTCATCAGACCCTTCTAAAAGTGTCTTGAGAGTTTGTCTATGCTATAATGTATATATTTGGAGTTTATGGCTTTAAGGTAGCCAATCATCTGCTTGGAAGCAATCCTCAGATCCATAGTATATCTTTAAATCTGGCTTTGATTCAACTTCATTATATGTATAGTATCCTCTACATAACCATTCTACCTTTTATTGTAGAGGATACTGTTCAATGGTTTAGTTCATAAAACAATTGCCAATTTTGAATATCATGAAAAATTTGAAGGAAATTTAGTTTTGCTAGAAAATAAAATCTATTCTGTTATTTTACTGTTATAATCAAACTGTTTTAGCATTGAAATATCTTTACACAGTTTCATCTATTTATTGTGTTGCAATAAAGTAAGCTTTCTGCAAGTCAGCATCATTATTTCCAGAAGCATAATCACCAACTGGTTAAGTGAAGCTGCTATAATCATAAATGGTTAGTATACCCATCCTACTGCAGGCATTATATTATGGTGGGATGAAACAGTCAACTTTGTTTATCTCGGCCAACCTAACAGAAATCAAATATCAGAGAAATATAAGTTCTCAAGGAGATAAGGAGGAAGTCTGTTGGCCTAATTATAGTTAGTTACTAACCTCATAGCAGCATTGTGTTATGTTCATAGCCAAGAACCTTAGCACTTTTACTGAGCCTTCCAAGCTATGAATGTAGTTCACTTCTAATATGGACTATAGAATTAACAAATATTTCAATAGCATGCAATACTGAATTCAGTTTCACTCATAATAGAATTGGTTCAAATGAGTCTCTTATCACCCTAATGTTCAGAATATTATGATAAAGTACTGAATATGAATATGATCTGACTAGGAACCTCTGCTTGTTATTTAATTTGCTAGAAATAGCAACCAAATATGCCTCCAACAGTTCCTTACCATCTTTAAAAAAAACACCTTTGATAATTGAATCTTGGATACACTATGCCTGAAAAAATGAGATAGTCAGGCTTGGAATGCTTTTGATCAAGGAGCAGACTCAGGGCTAAATAACTATTGAATTGGAATGAATTTAAAATGGCACTTTAATGGCAGATAGGTGGCTATTAGACCATTTTTTTTTTGTATATATAAAAAAGGTAACCTTTTCTCTGTGCCACATGTTGCTTCTCTCCTAATTGAAAGAAACAACATATAAGTATTGACTTGATGTACAAATACACTCAGGTATGATTCAAGTGTTAGTTATTATTTTATTATGTTTTATATTCCACTTACCCTACTTTATATTAATGATGAATTGAATTATAAACTACAAACTCCTTTTATTACTACCATAACTGTTAAACACAGAGTTAAAGATTTTAAGATGTTCACCAAGAGGTTGGCACTTATTCTTGACATTATAGTTAGAGTTGAACATACATGTGACATTTCCATCAGATTTGACATAAGAACACTCACTCTATGCAATGCACCATAGAGTATATTGGGAAAAGATTTGGTTTTGGTGGAGTGCTAATCAATTTAGATTAACCTAGAGTTTTCAGTAGGGTTAACTATTGTTATGGGATTGGGGATGACCTAAACATTGATGGTTTCCGTTTCATCTTCAAAGATGCTGGACTGTAACAATGTTCAGTGGTATCTCTTCTGTAATTAAAATTAAATGGCCATTTCTTGGAACTATTTTACATCACACACTCAGTTTATTAAAGATGTTCCCATTCCACTTTACTGTGTTTTTGGTGCTGGAGCCGTTGTTGAGGAAACTGATGACCTTTTGAGGGCATATTGTTCAAATTGGGGCACAAAAGAAGTGTGTCTACATTCATTTATGCTGTTGTCATCATTGTGTTGGGCACTTTGGAAAAAGGTAGTCAGAGCTGATTTCCAAACTGTTGGAAGAGTAGCAGATGTTTATGGGAGCATGCATCAATTAGGACAAGGTGGTGGGTTTGCAACTCAGTACTTAGAGAGGCAAGTCTATGTTAGCCAGTGGGAACTTTTGTTGCTGTACTGAGAATTCAGTTAAGATAATTACAGTCTGGTTCTAACCAAACCTACAAATGGAGAAAAACTGGGAAGAAATCATGAATAAGGTGACTTGTTTTATTCAATCATGAACTGAAAAGAAGTTGTCCTTAAAAAGTTGGGTGGAAACAGCTAACACTTACATTGCTTCAGTGGTGAACTACTATCTGACCGTTGTACCTTGTCCTATGGAACACAGATAGGATTGTAGCTCATGCTTTTTTTTACTTGTAAAATGAACAGGTTACACTTGTCAGGAGATTCATTTATGAGTAACAATAATCACCTCAGAAGTGTGTGCAGAATGATAGAAGGATACTTGCCTTTACAATTGAAGAAAAGTAATAGGCATGGAAATGCTATCATGAGAGCTTATTGAAGGAGGAGAATGCATCGGGAAAAAGTGAGGTTTATTGTATGGTGACCAAAAGAGGGACTAGAAATCCAAGTCACCAGCAGTATTCTAGATAGAATGATCATGTATATGTAGGCAGGGAAAGTTGCTGGTCCGTCAGAGATAGTCACTGAGTTACTTAAAGTATCTATAATAGCAGAGTTGGATACCTACTAGTCACTTAAATAGTTAACCAGGTAGTACAGGAAGCTCAGTGACTGGCATAGCAATATCATTGTAAACTACTGTAAGGGCAAAAGAGATTCATTGGAGAAAGGCAATTACAGAGTCATCAAATTATTGGATCAGCTTATGAAGGTTATAGAAAAGAATCATAGTACAATTTATTAGTAACAGAATTGACTTAGAGATGAGATGAAGTTTGGCTTCATACATGGAGGCGGTACCACTGATGCTATCTTCTTAGCTAAGTACTTCTGCAGTTTTCTCACTATGAATAAATTGCTGTGACTAACATTTGATGATCACTAAAGAAACTAGATATAGATGTTTGGTTTAAGAGGGTTGCGCAAGCTATGTACAGAAAAGCAGTCAGTAATGTGAAAATCAGCAATGAGTTCAGCAACAAATTTAGTGTGCAGGTAAATCGTAACTGAACCAAATTCGATGACTGGCAGAGCAGCGGTCTGGCTTCCGTGCCGGTGGCATATGAATAGCACCATTTGAGCATGATTGTTATCAGCATCACCTTACTGGCATTTGTGCCGGTGGCATGTGAACAAAACATTTGAGTGAGATCGTTACCAGTGCTGCTGGACTGATTCCTGTGCAGGTGGCATGTAAAAACACCATTTGAGTATGGCTGTTGCCTGTACTGCTAGACTGACCCTCGTGCCGGTGGCACATAAAAGCACTCACTACACTCTCTGAGTGGTTGGTGTTAGGAAGGGCATCCAGCTGTAGAAACTCTTCCAGATCAGATTGGAGCCTGGTGCAGCCATCTGGTTTCACCAGTCCTCAGTCAAATCGTCCAACCCATGCTAGCATGGAAAGCGGACGTTAAACGATGATGATGATGTAGGGATTCTGTCAGTTCATTGTAGTCCTACAGACAGTAACAGGAGTTTAAAAGGACCATATTGATTATTGGGCTGGAGAAACCCTTTGCACACCTATGCAAGCATGATGAATCACATTAAAATGGAGGGTGGGTTGTGTATATGTATATGTGTGTTTGTATCTGCTGTCAAGTCTAAATCTGCTGCTTCTACACCTTTTACTCCACTCTCCTTATTGCTTTTTTACTTTTGCTTGTCTCTCTGCCATCCATCCCCCATCCCCCATCACAGTTGCCACCTGTTTGATGATAGTTGGTGAGGGAACTACTTTCATTCCATCCCATCCCTCATCATTGTCCTCATAACTCTACCTCTGTTGCCTATCATGAGGCCTACATGTAAGAGACTGCTTTGGATGTGTTTGTACCTTCACTTACTTTCTGTATTGCCAGTCATCACTCATTCTCCCTCGGACTACTTATCGTCATCCAGTACTTACTCTTACCATTGATCACCTTGTACATCCACTGATCTCTTTCCATCTCTTCATTCCAGTCACACTGTTCCTGTCATTATACTTTTGTTCTCTTCACCCACCTATTTTGGTTCCTCTGCTCTTATGCTCTCTCTCTTTCTCCTATTGAGTTGAGCAGACATATATATCTTAGTGAGTATTCTTTACTCTTGTGGTATACAAAGCGACTATGTCATGATAAATAGTACTTTGTTCTGTAAAGTGGTTAGCATATGAATGGAGAAAGCATAGGATTGAGTGTCCATTCAGTCCTTTCTATTCAAGAATATGGTAAACTCTTTAGTGCTAGTGTCATGATAAAATGCAGTTGGTTTACTCTGTAAAGTGATTGATGATTGGAATTGTATCCTGCTGCAGAAACCAAGTCAAAAATGAAATGTACAAACTAGGTGTGGCCCTCCACCCAGGGTTGTTTTAGGCATTGGTACACTGGGAAGTTGCCCAGGGTCCTCACTCGTCTAGGGACCCAATTCTGATCTAGGTATGCTTTGACTTGCTGTCAATAAAAAATACTATAGGGTTCAATACATTGATTTACCTGGGGGCTTATAATGCTATTAAAGCAGCTCTGCCTCCACCCTGTTTATGAAGGTAGTGAAACTCAATAAGAACCCATGCTGTGTTAATTCATTCAAGCCAAGTAAGTATGGAAAGTAAACTTAAAATGATGGTGATAGTGGTGGTGGTGGTAGTAGTTGTAACACAGTTGCTTTCAATGCTTCACATTGCAACACTTTCAATGCTCTCATCATCATCATCGTTTAACGTCCGCTTTCCATGCTAGCATGGGTTGGACGATTTGACTGAGGACTGGTGGACCAGGAGGCGACACCAGGCTCCAATCTGATTTGGCAGAGTTTCTACAGCTGGATGCTCTTCCTAACGCCAACCACTCAGAGAGTGTAGTGGGTGTTTTACGTGCCACTGGCACGAGGGCCAGTCAGGCGGTACTGGCGACGGCCACGCTCGAAATTGTGTATTTTATGTGCTACCTGCACAGGAGCCAGTCCATCGGCAATCACCAATAATGCTAACCATTGTAGTTTTCTTATAGACTATATTGACATTATTTGTGGATTGTCTGTGCTTTGAGGTTTACACAGACATGTCAGCTTTAAGCTATCAAGGCTACACTAATATTTCCCTGTTAACCATATTGGGCTGCATAAATATTTTTCTGTAGGAAACCTAGGACTATTCAGATGTTACCAACAAACCATCTATGGCTACATTGATATTTGACCCACTCAACTCCCAAGGCTGCACTAGTATAATCCACTCACCATCTTTGCAAACACTGATATCACCTATAACCCTCTTCCACTTAAGTCTGCTCTAATGTATCCTACTCACCACTTTGAATTACATTGATGTTACCCACATCACATTGGGGTTACACATTGCAACTAGGACTTTACTGATGTAATCCACACAATTCTTAGGCTTCTTGGATCTAATCCACTCACCTTCAAGGCTACATTAATGTTTACTCAAAGTTGCATTGCTGACCCCCACACAACACTTAGCCTACATAGTTCTAACCTACTCAGCACCTTGACTACACTGATCTTTACCCTCTCAACATCCAGAGCCATACTGATGTTACACAGCGTTTAATATTATCCATTTTAGTCTGTAGTAATACTCATGTCACCTGAAAAATATATACAGCTATACTGGTATTACTCTTTCAGCACATGTATTAAATGTATTACATACATTTTCGATTGTTAGTGTAACCTGGTAGTCTTTTCAACTTACAATACTCCTCAGAGAAAAAGAGATGAGAGGGTTACTTGTATTTCTTTGAAAATGAGGCTTATAAAATTTCCCAAGATTTTGTAAGGTCATTCTTATTGATAAGCACAAATCCATTTGTGCCTATGTGTATGCAAACGTGTCTAAAAGAATGTTTAAAAGTTTTTTATTATTATCCCACTAGTTTGATGTTCCCATTCACCTTCAGAAACGACTTCAAGTCTGGCAGGCCTACACTTTATGGTGGTTGTAGTAGTAGTAATAGTAGTAGTAGTAGTAGTAGCACATGGTGTAGTGGTAGTAGTAGTAGTAGTAGTAGTAGTAGCACATGGTGTAGTGGTAGTAGTAGTAGTAGTAGCACATGGTGTAGTGGTAGTAGTAGTAGTAGTAGTAGTAGTAATAGCACATGGTGTAGTGGTTGTAGTTGTAGTAATAGCACATGGTGTAGTGGTTGTAGTTGTAGTAATAGCACATGGTGTAGTGGTTGTAGTTGTAGTAATAGCACATGATGTAGTGGTAGTGATAGTAATAGTAGTGCATGGTGTAGTAGTAGTACATGGTGTAGTGGTAGTAGTAGTAATAGTACATGATGTAGTAGTAGTTTTAATTGTAACAGTAGTAGCATATGTAGTAGGAGGAGGAAGAAGAGGAAACAGAGGAAGAATGAGTACTCATTAAAGTCAAAAGAAGGATATCTTTCTAGTGATAATAATTACTATAAACATAAAATTGAAAAGGAAAATTAGAATAAGGTAAATGGCAAGAAAGTGTTGTGTTGGAGAGGTTGATCCACTGTTCTAAATTACTGACCTAATCCACACCTCATAAAGTGAGATGTATTCTAAGTCACATACCTTCTAATATCACATACCTGCTAAAGTTAAGATCATTCAACCATAAAACTTTACAAACACAAAGCATTTTTTCTTTTTATGCAACAGACATTTTATAGGTTTTACTTATATTTTCTTTTTGTACTTTTTAGCTGTGCCGTCGAAAGAAGCAACATATTACACAGTCTTCTGGTGTTCACCAACGTTTTTTAATCCAGAAAATGACGAGTGTTGGCTTCATTCGAGTCAAACTTGTCCAGGTGGTCAAAGGGTCTGGTTTGGCTGATGCAAACAAAAATGATGTATTGGATACCTACATAGCAGTCAATGTCAAGGAAGCTCTCTCAGGTATGGAATTAAAATTAAAATCTGTCACCTGCCCCAACATTTCTGAATCAACATACCTTCTTTAAAATTCATACCCCTCTATTTATGGCAGTAAAGATACCCTTTAGCTTTCAGATTACTCTGTCAAATGTAATACTTAATTATTCACATTGTTTTGAATTAATCATACTTTATGTCATAGCTTTGAGATTTCAATGATGTGACATTTTATTTTTAGAATGACATTGTAGGGTAGGTGTGAAAGGCCAGAGTTTGCCAGTTTGAATGTAAAACAGATAGAATATTTTGCTAAAGGGTTAAATCTACAAATTTATCAATTAATATTCATTTCTTCTTGCTGTTAATGTAATGTTTTAGATTCTTACTCCAAATTGAGTTTATAGTTAAAATGTAAACTAGTATTTGTTGTTTTGCAATCATATGAATCTGGTTTTGATCATACTGCATGGTTCTTTGGGCGAGTGTCTTCTACTGTAGCCTCAGGAGACCAATACTTTGTGAATGGAATGCCAAATGGAAACTGTGTTGAAGCTTCTCTCTCTCACACACTAACACACACACACACACACACACACACACACACACACACACACACACACAAAGCCTTAAGCCAACAATGAATTTGTTCTTCCCAGCATACTTAACCCTCCTCTCTCCTAGTCAGTTTTCATTTGTAGAGATTCTTTATTCTTGCACATTATGAGGGTGACCCCATTGATGCTGGTGCCTTGAAAAACAGCACCTGATAAAGTGGTTGATGTTAGGATGTCATCTGATCATAGAAATCATGCCAAACTGAAATGTTTGAGTGAGTTGTGGTCCCCTACCCCATTAGATCTGGTCCAAGTATCCAATGCATGCCTGCATGGAAAGGAAGTGTAAGACTGATGATGATATATGAGGCTGTGCGGTAAGATGTTTAGTTCCCAACCACATGGTTCTGGGTTCAGTTCCACTACATGGTGTACTGGGCAAGTGTCTTCTACTATAGTATCAGGCTGACCAAAGCCTTGTGAGTGGATTTTGTGGACAGGAATTGAAAGAAGCCTGTAGTATACATATGTATATATCTTTGTGTCTCTGTTTGTCCCCTGCACCATCATTTGACAACCAGTATTGATGTGTTTATGTTCCTGTAATCTGGTGGCTTGGCAAATGAGATAAAAAAAAAAAGTTGCCAGACTTTACAAAAAAGTACTGGATTCATTCAAGGTAGTGCCTTAGCATGGCCACAGTCTAATGACTGAAACAAATAAAAGATAAACAATGTGTGTGTGTGTGTGTGTGTGCATATTTATATTGACATCAGTGAAAAAGACAACAATGCTGTTGTTTCTATTGTGATCCTTTATATGCCATAAATCAGGGTTTTGACAAATAGGGTTATTAGACGAAAAGATTTATTGTGGTCAATGTGATGAACTAAAAACCACTGAAGATGGTATACCAGCATGGCTGTAGTCAGTGATTGAAACCAATATAAGAGCTGTAATAACTCCATCAATGTCATGAGACCTGTTATTAGGTTATGTGAATATCTGTGTTTGTTTTATATTTCACTTGTTTCAGTTATTGGACTGTGATTATGCTGGGACATTGCCTTAAAGGATTTAGTTGAACAAATTGGCCTCAATATTTATTTTTTAAAAAGTTTAGTACTCATTTTATCAGTCTTTTTTGCCAAACTACTAAGCTACAGTGATGTAAACAGACCAACACAGATTGTCAAGTAGTGGATGGGTGGAGATAAACACAGACACTCACACACACACACACACACACACACACACACATGCACATATATATATACTAGATAGTGTATCAGATAGAATCAAGGTGTTCATCATCATCATCGTTTAATGTCCGCTTTCCATGCTAGCATGGGTTGGACGATTTGACTGAGAACTGGCGAACCAGATGGCTGCACCAGGCTCTAATCTGATCTGGCAGAGTTTCTACAGCTGGATGCCCTTCCTAACGCCAACCTCTCCAAGAGTGTAGTGGGTGCTTTTACGTGCCACTGGCACAAGCGTCAGTCAGGGGTACTGGCAATGGCCATGCTCAAAATGGTGTTTTTTACATGCCACCTGCACAGGAGCCAGTCAAATGGTACTGGCAACCACCTCGTTCGAATGTTTTTTCACGTGCCACCGGCCCAAGTGCCAGTAAGGCGACGCTGGTAACGATCACGCTCAAATGGTGCTATTTACGTGCCACTGGCACGGAAGCCACACAGCTGCTCTGGCAATGATCATGCTCGGACGGTGCTGTTAGCGCTCCACTGGCACAGGTGCCAGTCATCGAATTTGGTTCAATTACGATTTCGATTTCACTTGCCCCAACAAGTCTTCGCAAGCAGAGTTTAGTGTCCAATGAAGGAAAGGTTGGCATGGGTTTGGTTCGATTTCGATTTCACTTGCCTCAACAGATCTTCGCAAGCAGAGTTTAGTGTCCAATGAAGGAAAGGTATGCATATGTGGGCTGGCTACACCCCTGGCAGAGGCCACGGATTATGGTCTCACTTGGCTTGCCGGGTTTTCTCATGCACTGCATATTTCCAAAGGTCTTGGTCACTAGTCATTGCCTTGTAGCTGAAAAATGTATATGGATGCATAATGTTATGCTTGCACTTAGTGATTCTGAGAAGAAAGAGGCATGGAAATACCACCATGAAAAGTTGCTAAATGTGGACAATGCATGGGAGGAGAGCCTTCCTAATATGGATCCAACTGAGGGAACAACCATCAGAGTTGACAGCAGTGTGATAGATAAAGCAATTAAGGATATGAAAATGGGGAAGGCCCCTGGTCCATTGGGAATTACTGTTGAGATGTTTAAAATACATGGCAGAGGTGGATATGGTCGAGTCACTTGCATAGTTAATCAGGTTATTCAAGGAGACATCATTCCTAATGACTGGCATAGCAGCATTATAGTCAGCTGTTACAAAGGTAAAAGAGATGCCTTAGATAGAAGTAATCACAGAGGTATCAAATTACTGGACCAGGTCATGAAAGTTACAGAGAGGATTATAGCTCAATAAATTAGACACAAGACTAGAGTAGATGAGGTGCAGTTTGGTTTTATACTGGGTAGAAGTACCATTGATGCTATATTCTTAGTCAGGTAACTTCAGGAGAAGTATTTAACTAAGAGTAAAACCATTATATTTGGCATTTGTTGACCTGGAGAAAGCCTTTGACAGAGTCCCTTACCATGTGATATGGTGATCTCTGAGGAAACTAGGGATTGATGAATGGCTTGTGAAAGCTGCTCAAGGTATGTATAGAGGTGCTGTCAGTAAGGTGAGAGTTAGTACTGAGTATAGTGATGAATTTAGTGTGCAGGTAGGCATTCAGCATGGGTTGGTTCTCAGTCACTTTCTATTCCTTATTGTCCTCCAGCCATCATAACAGGAATTTAAGACCAGCTGTTCCTGGGAACTACTATATGCTGATGATTGTGCTCTCATAGCAGAATCTTTAACAGAATTAGAAAAGAAATTGCAGGTGTAGAAGCAGCACTTGGAATCAGAGAGTCTTGAAGATAATTTAGCAAAGAGTAAAGTCCTAGTAAGCAAGAAAACAAACAAGACTCTTCTCTTCTCAAGTAAATGGCCCTGTTCGATGTGTAGGAAAGGTGTAGGCAGTAATTTCATTCGGTGTACCCAGACACACAAGAGGTGCAGTGGAATTGTAGGGAGGTTAAGGGAGAAAGTTTTTGCTTGTGGAAAATACACAGGTGTGATAAAGTCCGAGGAGAATTGATTTTCTCAAATGCCCTGGAGGCTCCCTAGAGGTAATATATAGCTTCTGTTACCTAGGCAACCTAATTAGTAGGAGGGTGTTTTGAAAGTGTCTCGCTAGAATAAGAGTTGGGTGGGGAAAATTCAGAGAACTATTGCCCATGGGCATATGGCGTAGTGGTTAAGAGTGCGGGCTACTAACCCCAAAATTCTGAGTTCGATTCCAGGCAGTGACCTGAATAATAATAATAAACATTGAAAAATACCTTAGGAATGAGAACCCAGGTTTGAAATTTCCCCAAGACACCTGATGAAGGCTGGAGAGTATATCAGCTGAAAAGATGAGGACAAATATCTGTCAATTGTAAATAATGAACTATTGCCTCTGTTGACAACTAAAAGTCTCTTTTTCCAAGCGAAAGTTAGGTTGTATGATGCTTGTGTACATACAGCAATGCTACTTGTTAGTGAGACGTGGGTCCTAAATGTAGAGGATGTACGAAGACAAGGAAGGAATGAAACTAGTTAGGCTCCACTGGATGTGCAATATTAGTGTGCATGTTTGATAAAAAGTGCAAATGTATTGAGAGAAAAGATAGGCATAAGAAGAATCATATATAACATACTGGAGAGAAGATTGCATTGGTTTGGTCATATGATGTATATGAATGAGGACAGTTACATAAAGAAGTGCCAGTAGCTTAAAGTGGATGGAACTAGTGGGAGAAGGAGCCTCAGGAAGACATGGGACAAAGTATTGAAGGCTCATCTCAAAATGTTTAGCTTTACAGAAAAGATGACAAAGGACTGAGATGATTGGTGTTTTGCTGTGCTTGAGGAGAACCCAGCCATTACAGCATAAATAATATCCTAAAACCACTCAGATGTGATTGTACATGCAAGGTTGCATCTCATGTTCCACTTGTCTGTCTGTCTGTCTGTCTGTCTGTCTGTCTGTCTGTCTGTCTGTCTGTCTGTCTGTCTGTCTGTCTCTCTCTCTCTCTGTGATGTGTCACGCATAGATCTCCTCACCCATCAATGGTACTGTGTGACTGCTGTACTTACCTGCAAGCAATATTGCACATATTACATCCCATACCCTTCCAAACTGTCCCTCCCCTGAATTACTTCCATTCCTTCTCATCCCTACCTACACCAATCAACTCCTTTCTGTGCCTTCAGCCACAGCCCTTTCTCCTCTCTGACATATTCCATTCGAAACACCTGTTTTATTGACTATCATTCTCAATAGTCTCCCATATCTACCATCATGACCCACCCACTATATCTCCTTATGTATCCCTATTTCTCCTTGTCTATATCTCCTACACCTTTCACATTCTACTACTTTCCTCTATTGCCTATCTTACCCTTCTGTATACTAGTATTTCCCCATCATCTGCACCTCCACCCTTGTTCAGCACTCACTATACTAACCTCTACTTCCACTTGTTTACTCCCATCTCTCGTTCTTATGAAAGCATCAACTCTCTCATCCCTTCTCATGATCCACCATTCTTGTTCTTTCTTGTGTTCACTTTATTTCTTGAGAGTTTGCTCTTGCACCCCATCACTTCTTTCTTATCTCCTTCAGACATATATCTCCTTTACAATTAGACACCTGTGCTTGTCCATGTATCATACTATAGCTTTTTAACATCTAGTATACAGTCATTCACCTCCACCATCCCCTTTCAAATATTTCTTAGTAGTGGGACTTTTCCTTCCTTTTCTTCTCCTTCTGTCTTGCAAGTTACATGGCAAATCCACAAGAACTGGTGGAACTAAAAAAGCCACCAGTACACTTTGTAAAGTGGTTAGCATAAGGAAGTGCATCCAACCATAGAAACCATGCGAAGGATGACACTGGAGCTTGATGCCACCCTGCAGCTTGCTGGTTCCCTGTCAAACCATCCTATGTATGCCAGCATGGAAAGCAAACATCAAATGATGATTATATATATACAGAGAGTGAGAGAGAGAGAGAGAGAGAGAGAGAGAAGAGTTAGTTTTGGGGGTTGAAAATGCACCCGAGTCTTAAGATAAATTATAATTTTAAATATTTTAACATATTTATCAAAATATCATTCTGGTTTCCTCAACTTTTTGTTTATCAAAGCTTTTTGTTTATTAAAAAAAGGAATTTAGAAGAAATTGAAGGTACAAGAGAAAATTCAGAAAAACATGTTCAAAAAATCGTTTGATGAATTCATAATAATCACACATGATTGAACATTTAGTAGCAACGAGTTATATTAACAGTTAGATATGATGAAGTTTTAAAACAGTCAAAAAAAAAGATTGTTTTTGCAATTTCTGTCATCGTGCATGAAGGGAGATTCTTCATTGCTGATTTTGCTGGTAATAGCTTGAACAGTTTTAGGCTGAAATTGCTTTGTATATATAGGTTTTTAAGATGTAGGTTCAAGCTCTGATTGGTTATAAGTTTGATGATGTCACTTGTTCTTGTCCACTTGTGGTAAGTATTTTGGTTGGCTGACTGCTTGAATATGTCACTTGTTTTTCAGATCTTCTGGTCACAAATTCTGGTTGGTTGACTTCCTGGTGACATCATTTATTTATCAACTGTTTTGAAAGAGATACTTACCTTGAAACAGACATCTAGTTTAAACTAACAGACTCAAAACAATATCTACTATTTTCTTTCTGCTGTCCCAAACATTTGAAAATCAATATACCTTTTAACTTGACAAGAAGAATTTGCACAATTGTATCCAATCCTGAAACTCTGGAAAAATGACTCCAGAAACTTTAAAATATATTACTTGACAGAAAACTCCCAATCAATTTAATCAACCATGGAATAGAACATAATTGGCATCCAAGAATTACGAAAAACAAGAAAACCTGCTGATACACTTAACATTTTACCTTATATATCAACACACAACCCAAGGAACGTGGAAGCATACAACGTTGTCCATCAGAATATACCCTTTTTGATGAGCAACCTACAAATGAAAGTCATGTGCTCTAAAAATTATCAAAACTAAAAGACAACCTAAGTCTCTAAAAAGGTTACTTAGCAGTGTCAAATTACCCACCAAAAATACAATCCCAACAGTCAAAAAATGTAACCAGTCTGATTATAGAACCTGCATCAACTTCATGGAAGGTTCAACATATGAACTCAAATCAGGGTAAACATTCACCATAGAAAATCATTTCACTTGTGCATCAAAGAACTTAATTTATGAGTGGGTGCTGAAAAGTTCCTGGCTTTAAGGGTATTCTTTTCTATTCTAGGCACAAGGCCTGAAACTTTTGGGGGAGGAGGCCAGTCGATTAGATCTACCACAGTATGCAACTGGTACTTAATTTATTGACCCCGAAAGGATGAAAGGCAAAGTCGGCCTCACTGGAATTTGAACTCAGAACATAAAGACAGACGAAATACTGCTAAGCTCACTGCCTTCTGGCTTTAAGGGTATTGCGAAAGATCTCGTTGGGGTACTGCAATAAGTGTGTAAATCTGAGAGGGGAATCACAACTGATCCTCTTCTATTTTCTTTTACCCAAAGCCAGGAACTTTTCAGCACCCATTCATATGTTATCAAATATAGTAGGTATGGTGGTTATTACATAGGACAAATGAGGTGGACTCTGAAGGACAGAATGACAGTACACAGGTAACAGATTCATGATCCCACAACAAGGAAAATTCCTATGATTAAACATCTAGATCTGTGTCCCACTAACAATCATCCAAAATACCAAATTTTCCCTCTATACTGATGCACTGGAAACACTTCAGCCCAATTCTCATTAGAAAGATGAAAATATGTTTATTAATAAATCTAAACCACATCTAAATACACTATAACAACACACATGAAAGAGGAAACTCAATTTATTTAATAAAAAATGATGAGAAAAAAAAACCAGAAATAAACTAAAAGTTGAAGTCACATGCTTCCTCCAGGATTCAAAACCCTAACTTCAAACTACTGTACACTTACACCTTGCACTTTATCAACACTAATTGTTGACACTACCATAGGCTTAACCAATTAGATTTTTTACTGGTTAAGACTGGACCCTTGGGAAAAAAGAAATAAACATTCAGCAGACTAAGACATGTGACTTCATAAGGGATTCGGGCAACTGGAATACTGGACAACTGTCAGACAAAGACAAGTTATCAAGACCTTTGCCAAGCACATGATGTATGCAGAAAATCCACCAATCAGAGCACTGGATGTCTACTGGTCAAAAATAAGTGATTAAAACAGTCAATAAACAAATGATTTCACCAGGAAGTCAACCAACCAGATGGACTACTGCCAAACCAAAATATGTGACCAGGAGATCCAAAAAACAAGTGACATATTCAGGCAGTCAACCAACCAAAATACTTGAGCACAGGTGGTCAAAAACCAAAAGCAAGTGATGACATTAAGTTTATAACCAATCAGAACTTGAACCTATATCTTAAAAACCTATATATACAAAGCAATTTCAGCTTAAAACTGTTCAAACTATCATCAGCAGAAAGAAAGCCCCTTCATGCACGATGACAGAAATTGTAAAAAAATCTTTTCTTCTTTCTTTTCTCTTACTCTTTTAAGACTTCATCATATCTGATTGTTAATATGACTCATTGCTGTTGAGCTTTCAATCATGTATTATTGTGATGAAATTCATCAAATATTTGATCTCACATTTTTGTCTATCTCTGTGATACAATTCATTTTAAGACTTAGATGCATCAACCCCACAAACCGATTCTTCTTTATTCTTTCTTGCATGGGAACAAACCTTTTTTCTCCACACACACACACACGCACACACACAATAAATATATATATATATATATATATATATATATATATATATATATATATATATAACCGTCATCATCATTTAACACCCGTTGTCTATGTTGACATGAGTTGGATGGTTTTACCAGGACTGGTAAGTTGAGGGGGTTACAAGTGCCAGTTGCGTAACACCAGTATCTGCCATGTCTATGATTTCAATTGATTTGATGAATCTTCTACTTGAGCACAGCGTATTGCCGAAGCTCTTGGTCATTTGCCATTGCCTCCATGAGGCCCAACACTTGAAAGGTGCTTTTTACATTCCACCGACATGAGTGCCAGTTTTCACTTCCTTGTGACTGGAATAATGTTTGCCTCTCAAACCCTCTTTCATGGGGCCGAAGAGATGGTAGTCCAGTGACGACGTAGTGAAAGCTGTATTGAAGAAGTGGCTCAAAGAATAGTCAACAGAATTTTATGGGGCAGGGATACATACTCTCATTTGAAGGTGGAACATAGCTATTGAGAGAAATGGTGACTATGCTGAGAAGTAGGGATGTGATCCACAGAGGACCAGCTTCATTTTGATGTATGATACATGTTCATGTGTTGGTAATTATACCTGTCCTAAACAAAATGGCATTACTTTTTGATTCACTCTCACATATATACATATCTATAATGTAATCACACACACACACACACACACACACACACACACACATATATTTGTGTGTGTGTGTGTGTGTGTGTGTGTGTAATCATAGATATATGTATATATATATAGGGGGTATTTGATACATGACATTCAGTATAGTGATTAGCTTTCAATTAATAACTCTAATATTGAAATGATAAAGTTGGATTGGTTTAGAATTGAGCAGAGAAAGAAAATAAAACAAAAGCATGAACATGCATTTAATTATGCTTGTGTGTGTGTGTGTCTGTGTGACGCTTTTATTGTGTAACATTAGCCCGCTAGAAATATGTCCTCCTGCCAGTTGAATGAATTGAAGATTATGTTATATAGTAGTTATCAATAGGTTTATGAGTAATTAGATAAATAGTCTCTCATTGCTTATAATCCCCACTTTTTTTTTTATTGTTGTCGTCGTTATCTTCACACTGGTTGTTTTAGAGAAAGGGTCCAATCTGTTTCAGTTCAGTGAGGATTTAGATCGAGAATGAAAAGAGCAAAAGTGAAAAAAGAGAAAGTTAGTGAGAAAGAGATTGAGACGATAGTGAAGAAAAAGAGTAGGCTGCAGAATGAAAGGAAAGTGAAGTGAACACTGAGAGTGTGTTGATACAAAGGACGATGGATAAAAAGTATGAAAAACAGGAGAGTAAAAGAGGAGACAATGAGATAGGAGGAGAGAAGAGAAAAGTGAGTAAAAATGAGAAAGATTGTGTGTGTGTATGAGACAGAGAGGGAGTAGGTGTATTAACATTAGTCTAAATATTTTTCTTATATGACTAACTAGAGACAGATTTTTAACTAGGGTAAAAAAATATAGAAAAAGAGTACGAAATGAAAATGAATAGTGTTTATCTACAAATAGAGTTTATCCATAAATTCGCTTGATCTTGGTATGTAAAGAATGTCCACTGATACAGCATTTGCTTTTACAGTACTATTTTGTGTGTGTGTGTGTGTGACACAGATAGACAGACAAACAGATATTCATTGCAGACTGGCTCTTTGAGGAAGGTTCAATCACACACCCACTTATGTTTGTCTTATACATATAAATGGATTAGATTGACAGTCTGGCAAGTTCTCTCTTCCCTCTCTCTTTCTTTCCCTCTCCATGTACTTAACTGTTTTGTTCTTTATCCCTCAAAACATTTCTCTCTCTCAAAAAACAAAACAAAAGTGGGATATACTCAGTGACCACAACTGAAACAGCATAAGATTAAAATTCTTATCAATATATCTTAGTAAATCTATATATGCTATTTAAAGGCATGATGCTGTGGTTTTTGTCTGAGAGAAAATCCTTGCATAGACATGAGTTAAAACACAAATACATCTATATATATATATATATATATATATATATATATATATATATATATATATATACACACACACACATATGAGTGAGGTAAACATTGTTCCAGTAGGGACTCATAAGAACAACTGATGTGTTTCAGTCTACTTTGGATTTGTTAATACTGTGCACCATTTTGTCACCTGCTAAGACAAAATTTGTACTTCAATATATAGATAACAGTGAATGATACATTCGCTGACATTGCACAAGGCTTGCCAAACTCAGTGTTTGTTATTGAAACAACATTAGATTAAAATTGCCATCTGTCTATCATATTAAATGTACGTACACTTTTGAAAGTCACATTACTGTGGGTTTTGTCTGAAAGTAAACCTCTTCTTAGACATGTTATGTAAAAAACACAATTTATATTGGAGTGAAGCAAACATCATTACAGCAATGACTTACAAGAACATCAGACCCGTGAATGTACTATTCACAATACCTGTGAATGTACTATTTGCTATTTCCTTATATATTGAAGCATGAATTTTGTCTTAGCAACTGACAAATAGGCACATGATACTGACAAGTTCCCAGTAGGACAAAATGTATATCTCTCATATTCATGTGTTACTACTCACCTTGCTCCAATATGTGTTGTATTTTTAATGCAACAAGTTTATGAAGAGATTTTTCCCCATGTCTTTCAACAGTGTGGCTGAGTAGTAAGAAGTTTGCTTCCAAACAGCATGAGTCTGGGTTCAGTTCCACTGCATGGCACCTTGGGCAAGTGTCATCTACTATAGCCTTGGGCCAACCAAAGCTTTGTGACTCTATTTGGTAGACAAAAACTGAAAAAAGTCAGTCACATATATATGTGTGTGTGTGTTTGTATATATGTGTGTATATGTTTGTGTCTCCTTGTCTTGACATTGCATGATGTCATACATTCATTTCCAATATTTTGCAAGAATATATCTGGCTATGGGGAAATATTACCTTGCTTGGAAAGAGGCAAGGGTTAGTGACAGCAAAAGTGTCCAGCCATAGAAAATCTGACCCATGCAAGCAAGGAAAAGGGGAAAGTAGATGTTAAAATAGTGCTAATGATATATATATATATATATATATATATATATATATATATATATATATGTATATATGTATGTATGTATGTATATATGTATAAATATAGATAGATATGTAGATATATTGTTTTAATAGACGTAGTTTATTGGTATATGCTACTAATAATTTCATATATTGAAGATTATCTTAGTAGGTTTTAAAAAGCTGTCTAGTGTCTTCAATTAATCTGCAGGCTTACCTGCCTAAATAATCTTCAGTGTATGAAGATAGCTCAAACCTATAAACTGTGTATATTAACCAATATTTTTCTTTCACCAGATGGAGTTTGATCTTACCTTAATATGAAGTAAACTCTCTCTCTCTCTCTCTCTCTCTCTCTCTCTCTCTCTCTCTCTCTTTATTTATATATAACCATCATCATTTAACGTCCACCTTCCATTCACATACACATATAGATTTAGTAAGATACACAAATGATAATTTTAATTTATTGGTGTTTTACTTGCGTTTAAAGTTTTTAAGGCCTGGCAGTTTTTCTGAAGTACCAGTCAACGTATTATTCACCGTTTCCTAGATATTTAAGCAGAATTTCATCTTAGCAAATAACAAACAGATGCATTTCATTGTCAAGCCCTTGTAGGGTGAAACATGTCTGTCATTCTCAGGAGTTACTACTGTAGCAATGTTCACTTTGGTCTGATATATATTGTTTCTAACTCAACATGTCGATGTAAAAATTTTCTCTGACAAAAATCATAACATGCTTTTCAAATGTGTATATACATCATCGTCATTGTCATTTAATGTCCACATTCCATGCTGGGATGGGTTGGACAGTTTGACTGAGAACTGGCATGGGTTGGATGGTTTGACAGAGGACTTACAAGCCGAGAGGCTGCACCAGTCTCCAAACTGATTTGACAAGGTTTCTACAGCTGGATGCCCTTCCTAATGCTAACCACTCAGAGTATAGTAGGTGCTTTTTGTGTGCCACTAGCATGGGAACTAGTCAGGCGGCACTGGCATAGACCATGCTTGAATGGTGCTTTTTATATTCCACTGGCACGGGTGTCAGTCAGGCGATACTGGCATCGGTCACGACTATGATTTCACTTGGTCCAACAGGTCTTCACAAGCATGGCATATTGCTCAACGATTGAAAGGTCCTTTTAAATGGGCCAGTTATGCGACACTAGCATCAGCCATGGCTACAATCTTACTTGGTTTGCTGGGTCCAAGCACAGCATATGTCCCAGTCGCTTGTCATTATTTCTATGAGACCCAACGTTTAAAAGTAGTGCTTCACCACCTCATCCCATGTCTTTCTGGGTCTACCTCTTCCACAGGTTCCCTCTACAGTTATGATGTGACACTTCTTCATACAGCTGTCTTAATCCATATGCAACATGTGACCATACCAGCACAGTCGTCTCTCTTGCACACCACATCTGATGCTTCTTTTGTCTAACCTTCCTCTTAGGGTGATTACACTCTTGTTGTGTATGCACACTGACATTACACATCCAGTGGAGTATACTGGCTTCATTTCTTTCTAGCCTATGCATGTCCTCAGCAGTCACAGCTCATTTTTCACTGCCGTGTAGTGTGGCTGTTCACACACAGGCATCATACAGTCTACCTTTCACTCTGAGCAAGAGACCCTTTGTTGCCAGCTGAAGTAGGAGCTCTTTGAACTTTGTCCAGCCTATTCTTATTTTAGCTGCTATGTTCTCAGAGCATCTGCTCCCGCTACTGACTTGGTCACTTAGGTAATGGAAGCTATCAACCACTTCAAGATTTCCCCCTGTGATGGAATCTATTTTCTGTTCATCTTCAGTGTTTATTGCACCTGTGCATCTGCCACACACAAAGGTTATCTTCCCAGTTAACCTTCCTTTGATATTGCTGCACCTCTTATTTATCCATAGCTTACACCAGGTACATCTTATGGAGTTTCTACCTATGCCTTTTCTACAGATTAAGCAGGGCCATCTACCTGAAGAGATTTGTGATTTGTCTGCTTTCCTATTTAGTAAGACTTTGGTTTTTGCTAGGTTGACTCTAACACCCTTCAGTTCTAGACCTTATTTCCACAGCTGAAACTTCTCTAATTTATGGATGTTATTTGTAATATAAACATTCAAAATGGGTCATTCCCTCATTTATCCATTCATATATCCTTGCATATTTGCTAGTTAGTCAGACATTAGTTGGTCAGACACTTACAATCACTCACTTCTACAAAAAAAACTTTCACATTTATCCAAGTGCAAACTTTTACATTAAGCTCATTCCCTTTTTACTTCTTTCTCTTCCTCTCGATCTATCTCTTGATACAAAAGTTTGACAGAAAGACTATTAAACAATTTCATTGACTCTCACAACCAGTTATATCTCCTGTCTGCCTATCTTTGTATGGTTTGTCATCATCGTCTTCTGCTGTCCAGTTTTCCATGCTTGCATGGGTCAAATGAAGTGTATTGAGGCAGATTTACTGCAGCCAGTTGCTCTTCTTGTCACCAAACCTTTATCTTTCCAAGCAAGGTTTTTGTAGAATATCAGGATTAAATGACATTCATTTACAACAGTCATGCAATGTCAAGACAAGGGGACACACGCAGTATCTATCTGGTCATCCCAGGACTATTATAGATAATTGCTCAAGGTGCTGTGCTATGGGATTGAACCTGAAACCATATGGTTGAGAAGCAAACTTCTTAACTGCTCATCCACATCTGCCCCATACTTAAATTTTAGTCAGAGGTAGTTGATGTAAGTCATTCATATATTTGAATTGTAAATAGAAATGTAAAACTACTGAAGATTTTCCCCTCTAGTACATTATGACTGAAACTTTTTGATTGTACTGTATCGTTATACTTGCTACCAAAGTGGAACAAAGTGACAGAGTTTACATTGAAGAAGTGACATGGTGAATTAATAATCTGTGAAAGGGGAGAAAGAAAATGAAAGACAAAGAGAAATGGAGAATGATCCAGAGAGAGAAAGATAGAGAAATGACAAATGTACCTTTTAGCCCTTTAGCTTTTAATCTGGCGATATCCAACCCAATATTCTAACTGTTTTATGTTAAAACTGACCAGATCCGACCTCTCACACCTGCCCAACAATGTCATTCTCAAAATATACAAACATGCCATTGAAATTTCAAAGCTACAAGATAATGCATAGTTAATTCAAAACAGTGTGAATAAATAATACATTTGACAAAGAAATCTGAATGCTAAAGGATTAAAATGACACTGATCCAATGAGGTAGCCTCATTGTGGTTGCTTAACCTGCTAAAAATAATAGCTAAATCAGTCTCCTATTACACCTTGGTGACAGAAGAAAACATTGAGCAATGTCCTAGATATACAAAAGATTATGTTCATGACTAGAATGTCTTTGATTATAGATATGCTCAGTCATGTGATGAATGCCAACAACAATAAAGCTGAGATTAAAAGGTTAGCCAGATAGACTACTATAAATTTTTTTTTTTAAATCTCTACTCAAGTTATATGATGTTACATTGATATCAAGTCATACCTGGCCAGAACATCTGTATTGTAGGTAATATTCCCAGATAGTCTGGTATTCAACTAAGACAGAATAAAATGTGATATCCCAAATATGCAAGGAAAGGCTTTCAATAGATTTGAATATAAAATCAATGAAGTGTAGTTCAGTATCCTGTCCACTAAGACATTTTGCTTTTATGTATGATGGGTCACTATGGTTATTAAACAACATCATCATCAACGGCAGCTACGGTGTTCTGTCAGCTCATGTCTTAACTTGTGTACATAAATGCAGCTACTGATTCTGTTCACTCTGGATGTATTTTCATTTATGAAATCCATTGCTAATGAAATCTCGGGACTTTTAAAGTAAGTTAAGGTCAGCTGAATGGTTCATAAAGACTAGTATTTAGATTTAATTTCAATGCATCCTAATTAAACAGTTCAAGAAAAAGTGTAATGCTGTAACGTCAATATTAATTTAATTTCTAAGATGGGTGTGGCTGTGTAGTAAGAAGTTTGCTTCCCAACCACATAGATCTGGGTTCAGCCCCACTGTGTGGAACCTTGGGCAAATGTCATCCACTCTAGCCTCTACTATGCCCATGTCAAAATTCCTGTCATTACCATTCTCATGGGAACTGTAGATTTGGCCTCAGCAACACCAACAACAAGGGACGCTGTGCTTTTTACCATTCTACCTTATGCCGTAGACTTGTTACCATATGGTATAACGAGGAAAAACTGCTCTCACCTTCACCCCAAATACTATCCTAAATACAGAGTCCATGGCCCTGACCCTTAGTATGGGTGCACAAAAGGTATTGGAGACACCTTCTTCCATCCGAAACTGTGCCAAAATTCTGTGTCACTAAGGATGTGCTTGAACCCAGAATGCAACCACCACCATCTGAAGGGCCTAAAATGATAGTAAAATAAATATAAACAACAACAGAGGAGACCTGCAACAACAAAACAAAATCCAGCTACACTTCACCTCCTACAATCAAACAATGAAGACAGAACTATGGAAAAGCCATAACACCAAATAGCATAAACATGAACAATGTATCATCTGACCAAGTGGAAAACCAAAGAGGCAACTATTTTTACTAACTTATCTAGAAAATATGAAGGCCAACCTAAGCCAGGAGATCCAGTGAGCTATCAGCAATCATTTATGCAAAACATGAGGAACACACACTCACCACCAACTAGAAAATCACACACACACAGCTCCATACAAAAACTACCCTCACTGTTGCCTCTGAACAACATAACACATAACATTGAGCTCTTAGAACAATACCAACATCAAACTACCCTTGCCTTGACATTACTGTTAAATGTACGTGGCATCAACCCATCACTTGCTGCCCAAAAATGGAAGATCCCATACATAGAGAGTTGGCTGGCCGAAATGGCACATTGCTTCCCTTTCTTTATCCTTACTGAAACTCACTTAAACAACACTCATATGTATGCCGAGGTGAAACTAAAAGATTTCACCATCATCCGTGCAGATTGCACAGACCAAAATAAAGGGGGAACAGCCATCTTTCTCCATGACTCCTTTTCAGTTGATGCCAAGGACATATTTTCCAATGGCTATTGTGAATCTATATCACTATTCAACAAGGCCAACAATATAATCATTGTTGGTCTTTACAGGCCTCACCAAGCACCTCTAAAGTGCTTTGAAGAATGCCTCAACAAAATCAAGTCCTTCCTTCAAAAATACAACTCTGGAAACATACTATATAAACTGGCCCACAAATACTCTGAAGTTAGGCAAATGCTCTATACCAGACAAAGCAGCAGCAGAATTACTCTTTAATTTAATGGATAAATTTTTCCTGACTCAGCTAGTGCTCGAACCAACAAGACAGAAGATCTTGGATCTAATATTAACCAACCACTCTAGCTCTGTTAACAGTATTTCAGTTGAGAAAACTCTCCTCTCAGACCACAACATGATACTCTGTAACTTTAATTTCTGGCATATCAAAACCAAGCCAGCCAATCCCACTCCATTTGACAACATAAACTTCCACAAAGTGAACTGGGGCGCAGTCAGAAAGGATCTGTCCTTCATCAATTGGGCCATCACTCAAATTGAGACCGCATGGCAGCATTTTGAGAACATTGTCACCTATACATGCTCAAAACATGCTCCTATGAAATCTGCTGGTTAAGGTTTACACTTGGCTAAGATCTTCCAATGGATGTTGGAACTGACACCTTTATCTTTTAGAGACCATATATGACTGAATAATTTGGTCGTTTTCCTTTTGTCCCAGTGCCTGAAACTCAAAGTGTGATTATTGAATCTGGCCTTGAAATTACCCTACGTGAGGCCCACATGTTTCTTTGTTGAAACTATGTCCTTAGTGGATATAGAGTCCATGGTGGCCTCATCAATGATGGATATATATATATATATATATATATATATATATATATATATATATATATATATATATATATATATATATATATGTATATATTTATATTTATGTGTAGATAGACATATCTATATAAATCTTTAAATAGTAAGGCCAACAGTTAGTCAAGGCAAGACTATGGCATTTAAATTCATTGAATTAAATCTAATAATTATTGTATAATACAAACTTATATATATATAGGTATGCATGAGTATTTGGAAATACCAATAAAATACGTATAGAATTCTATATGTGAAAAAAAACATTACTTTTAAGTGATATGTTTCTTGGGCCAGTTTTGCTGTTTATGAATTTTTCATGAAAGTGGATGTGTTATTTGTATGTTTTTTTTTTTGAGAATTCTTCTAGCTTGAGTCACTCTAGAACTAAAGCTAAGGACTTTTATCATATGATTTCTCATACACTAGAAATTACATTACGTCTTACCTATCTGACCTTACTAATGTCTTTATTTTTCTTTTATTTATGAATGTTTACTTCCTCTTCTCATTCTTACATATTAAGAATTTCCACCCTATCCTATTCATCTTGAGCTTTGTCCATTATTATTTTTAAGATAATGTTTCCTGTCTCTAACTACTGATTCATGATCTGACTATAGATAAGTTTAATTTTCTCTATAGTTTAATTGTCATCACAATCCATTTTGCAATTTGTCACAAAAATTAATGTAATAACTGCAGGACATGCTTATTCAATTACTAAACATCTATACAAAAGGTAAATTTAACCAGTTTTTAACTTCATATTGATTCACTGCTACTGAATGATACTCCTTTCAAGGTAAATTTATTTTTTCTCAGATGGTTATCTTATATATTTTTTGTTTATCAGCAATAACAGAATGTGGAATCAGGATGTAAAAATGTAGCAGAATTAGGATGTAAAATAGAATATGGAATTAGGGTGAAGATTAAGTATTGTTTCAAAATAATTGGTTATATAAGTGCTTCTTTTTGAACACTTACAAATGGAGTCACTTCAGCAACTATTACATAAATAAAAATAAGTGGTATTACTGTTTGTTTTTTTCTGCTTGTTAATGTTGTGCTTTTAATTCTCTCATTGAAATTTTTAGTAAGCAAATCCAGTTTATGAAATTCTAGCTTCTATTTTCTGTGTGCATTACAAATGATTGCTACTGTTTTGCTGATACTCTACTATATAGCTATACTATATAGGTTATAGAGCTAAGCATTTTACCAACATTTCTAGCCAAAGACATACTACTTTATTATTTACTATACTACTCTAAAATTTAGTATACAGTTACCTGTTTATGTCAGTAACAAATTTGTTGAATATTTGGCTACTTCCTTGAGAATGTTGAGTGATTCTATCAAGATCCCTTGTCAGCTCATGTTGCATAGAGTTAGGAAAAAACAGCCCACCTGAATGTTGGCTTACTGTAATCCTTTCACACTTAGATTATTCTGTCAAATGTAATGTTTATTTATTCTCTTTGTTTTGAATTAATTATATATTATTTCGTAGCTTTGAGATTTTAATGATGTGATCATATATTTTTGGAATGACATTGTAGGGCAGATGTGAGAAACCAGATTTGGCCAGTTTGAATTTAAAACAGGAATGATATTTGGGCATGATATGGCTGGTTTAAATACTAAAGGCTTAATGTTGATTACGTAAAGAATATCTAATAATGGTCATAGCATTGCTCTTGAGATATGTATTTTTGTGTTAAACATGTTACATGAAAAATACACATTTTCATATAGAAATAGATAATCATTCATTTCTTCATTTTATGTCCATTTTTCCATGCTAGTATAATTAGAGGAATGCTTACAAAAGGGGCATTGTTTTACTGCCTGATGCCCTTCCTGTTAACAACTCTTGTTTTTCAAATAAGAGGGGTTTTTTTTTTCATTTCATTTGTCATCAAAAACACAGGGCTTACAGACTATTTATTGACTGGAAATGACGTCAAACATCATCTTTTGTAGTTTTCATACAGTTTCCATCTTCCAAATTTACTCAGAAGCCATTTGTTGATCTAGAGTCATAGCAGAAGACACTTTCTCAAGATGCAGTGCATTGGGATATACTTATATCATGTAGCTCTAAAAAATTACTTTATTCTAAGGTATAAAAAAAAAAAGGAAAAGGAGATTTTTAATAGAATCAAGATCACCATCATCATCATTTAATGTCTGTTGTCCAAGCTAGCATGGGTTGGGCGGTTTGACCAGGGCTGGTAAGCTGGAAGGCTGCTCCAGGTTCCAGTCTGATTTGGTATGGTTTTCTATGGCTGGATGCCCTTTCTCACACCAACCATTCCAAGACTATAATGGGTGCTTTTACATGCCATCAGCACAGGTGCCATTTGCATGACACCGGTATCTGCTATGGCTGTGATTTTGCTTGGTTTAATGGGTCTTCTTCTCAAGTACGATATAATGCCAAAGGTCTTGGTCATTGCCTCCGTGAGGCCCAACACCCAAAAGGAACTCAGCCACTTTGCCTCCATGAGGCCCAACACTTGAAAGCAACTCTGCCACTTTGCATCCATGAGGCCCAATGCTTGAAAGGAACTCAACCATTTTGCCTTCATGAGGTCCAATGCTTGGATGGTGCTCTTTAAATGCCACTGGCATGGGCACCAGTTATGTGACACCAACATCAGCCATGACTATGATTTCACTTAGCTTGACAGGTCTTCTCAAGTACAGCATATCACCAAAGGTCTCGCTCACTAGTCATTGCCTCTGTGAGGCTCAAAGTTTGAAGATCATGCTTCACCACTTTGTCTCATGTCTTCCAGGGTCTACCTCTACCACAGGTTTCCTCCACTGTTAGAGATTGGCACTTCTTTATACAGCTGTCCTCATCCATACGCATCACATGACCATACCAGTACAGTCGTCTCTCTTGCTCACCACATCTGATGCCTCTTATGCCTAACTTTTCTCTCAAGATGCTTTCACTTTGTTGAACATAGATACTGACATTGCACATCCAGCAAAGCATACTGGCTTCATTTCTTATGTCCTTGGCTGTCACAGCCCATGTTTCACTGCTATGTAGTATGGCTGTTTGGTACAGGTATCATACAATCTGCTTTTCACTCTGAGAGAGAGGCCCTTTGTTTCCAACAGAGGTAGGAGCTCTCTGAATTTTGCCCAACCTAATCTTATTCTCACAACTACCTCCGCTACTAACTTGGTCACCTAGATAACGGAAGCTATCTACTAACTCTAGCTTGCCCCACTGGCAGTTGATAAAGTCTATTTTCTGCACATTTTCAGCATTTATTGTACCTGTGCATCTTCTACATATAAAAGTTATTTCCCTGTTAACCTTCCTCTGATATTGCTGCACCTTTTATGTGTCCAATGCTTACACCAGGTGTATCTTATGGAGTTTCTACTTAAACCTTTTCTACAGATCGAGCAGGACCATCTACCTGAAGAGATTTGTGATTTGTCTGCCTTTACTAAGACTTTGGTTTTTGCTAGGTTAAATCTAAGGCCCTAAATTCTAGACCTTGCTTCCATACCTGGAACTTCTTCTCTAGTTCTGGTTGTGATTCAACTATAAGAGCAAAGTCATCAGCATAGAGGAGCTCCCAGGGGCAGCCTGTCTTAAATTCTTCAGTTATTGCCTGGAGAACTATGATGAACAAGAGGAAGCTGAGCACCGATCCTTGATAAATCCCTACTTGTAGCCTGAATCCTTTTCTGTACTCATTGCCAACCCTCACCTTACTGGTAGCATCCCTGTACATTGCTTGTACAGCTCTCAACAACCACTTGTCTATCCCTACTTTCCACATTAACCACCAGATAAGGGATTGGGGGACCCTGTCAAAAGCTTTCTCCAAGTACAGAGGTTTATTTTGGGCTGTGTATTTCTCCTGCAGCTGTCTTACCAGAAATATAGCATCAGTGGTGTTTCTCCCTGGCACAAAACTAAACTGCTACCTCCCTCTCTAATTAGTTGGGCTTTGACTCTCTCCGTAACTTTCATCACCTGATCCAACAATTTGATACCTCTGTGATTATTTCCATCAAAGGCATCACCTATATCTTAGTAGCAGTTGACTATGGTACTGTTACATGAACCACTTGATTTACAATACGGGTGACATATTTTAGGCATCTCAGCTGTGATTCCTGATGGATTGTAGGCTTTTCCTGTCTTCATATCCTTAATTGCTTTATCTACCAACGTAATGTCGATTTGGGTAGCTAGTACCTCAATTGGGTCAACATTTGGCAGACTCTCCCCCGCCCATTCATTCTCCACATTCAGCAGTCTTTCAGAATGGCATTTTCAAGCCTCTTTCTTTGCAGAATTAATAAATGCAAGTGCACTGTCATCCATGCAGACACATTTCTCTCCTATGACATAACGATTTTCTCTTACACTGTCTTGCGATCTGAAACACTTCAGTTCTTTGGTCCTCACGTCACTGAACATAGGCAAACTTGTTTTCTTCTTCTTCCTTGGCTAGATATACCTGTCTCCTAGCTTCCCATCTGGCTATCAGATACAGTTCCCTGCTACTCCCACTCTCCAGTCCTTCCAGGCCTGTTTCTTTGCTGTAATGGCCCTGTCCACCACATCATTCCACCACCATGTTACCCTAGGTCTAGTTGGGACTTCACACCACCCACAGATTTGGTCTGTGGCACTCAGCAAGCTATCCCTCAGGAATTCCCAGTTGCCCTCTATGTCACAAGTTTGTAGCTTCTCCTCCCTCTTATCAAATTTCTCACTTAGGATGGCCCTAAATCTTTGAGCACATGAAAGGTTCTTAAGCTTCCAAATCCTTCTTTTTCAGATTAGTCTGCTTCTTGGCATCCTTCTGGCCTGGATTCTAAAATCACTAATGACTAGTCTATGCTAGGGGATACATTCTTCACCAGAGAGGGTGAGCAACCAGGCATCCTATTGCCTGGTGTAATCAATCTGGCTAGCAGAGCCACCTGATTGGTAGGTTATTAGCTTCCTGAAGTTGGTATTGCAGATCAATAGGTTATTTGCAAACTAGAACAGTTCTTTATCCTAAACACTTGTTGTTGGAAAAACAGTATAAAAATTACATTTATAATATAAATTGTTCCTTTTCCTGAAGTGTTGTTTCGGATAGATCCATTAATAATTGGAAATGTTCTGGGATTTTCCCCTACAGTAGTGAACATTCTCAGAAGCTGTAAGAACAAAGGAAACGATGTTTGAAAAAAATTTCTGTTTCTGTATTTGACAATTTTTCCTTTCACTTCTACTACAGTTATAACCTCAAATATTCCAATCACAGATATATTCAAAAATGCAAATCATTTGTCAATTTCATATTATGTTTCAAATTCTACATAGTAAGTTGAACAATCTTCAAAATTCCTACTCTTTAACCTTTCTGATCCTTGACTAATCCTAATGCCTTTTGATAAGTTTTAATTCTCTCATCCTGTTTTATCTTTGTCTTTTCATTATTTCTCTATCTAACAATACTTACATGGTACTTTTCACAGTTTTCATAAGACGTCTACAACAATTACACATGGTAAATGAGTCAAGTCTCAGTATAAACCATAATATCAAACCACTTTATATTTTGGCTCTGTCTTCCCATATTAACATAGGTTGGATTGAAAAACAGAAATTGAAGATCAAGGGTTTCTTTTTCAGTTAATTGCATGCAATAATGAAAAAGTTAATAAAAATTCTTGGTCTATTTATTACCATACTGCTAATTTTGAAATTATCATGTCATTTTATTTATTTATTCTTAGGTAACAAACTGATTCAAAAGAAGAAAACATTGTACCCTTACTGGAATGCCTGTTTTGATGCCCATCTTTATGATGGGCGAGTTATTGAGATGGTCCTCATGGAACGGCCTTCTCATTTTCTTGCTAATGTCAGTGTCAAAGCTAAACACTTAGCTGATAAATGTCATACGAATGGTGGAGAAGCAACTTTTTGGGTAAGCACATCTTTGGTTTTCTTTGATTTATTAATATTAGTATTTTGTTACAGAATTCTTTTTCCAGTATTTTGAATTCTATTTCATAAAATAGTGTAATTTTACTTTGTAAATAACCTATTGGCTGTCTGATTCTTTTACAATAGTTTATTAGTGTATAACTTAAGAACTTATTGTACTAGTATTTCTGACATACCTGTGAATAACTATAGTTTCTAGTTTACCATTCACTAACTACAATCATAAACTTATTTATATTGATTGACCTCATCTGGCTATTTCATAACAATAATCATCTCCATGTTATCACTCAGCACTGATGCCTCTTACTTACCATTCAATAACTATTCTACATCTAAACACCTGATAAACACAGTTTCTGACTTATAATTTTTTTGTAAAATATGAAGCTGCACACATAACTAAAAACCCATAGAAAAAATATTTCAAGAATCTCAAAATATTTTGGTATTGTTCTTGTTTGGTAATTTCATCTGAGATTGTGTTGAAACTGAAACAATTGCATTGTGGTGTTTAAAACACATGTATATTTTTATCCAATGGAATATTGTCATTGAACAGTCATAGATGTGTGATAATAAAGTAGAAATAAATAAATATATGTAATTTAAATGGTGGTCATGATGCTGTCATGGTGCAATAGTAATACAATCCTGCTTTTTCAACAAAAGTTGTGTGAAGCCTTTGACCTATTAATGCCTAATAACTAAGTAAGAAGGGACATAATAATCAAGATTTTTACTTCAGTATTTCTCACACACCAATTCAAACTAAGAAAATCTTTGTAATAACATCTTCCTAGTTTTCTAAACTTTTTCCTACTTTGATTACAACTGACTTCAAACTTACAACTTATGGCAATTACCTACATTAATTTATAATACATGTGTATTATTACGTTAAACGATGATGATATTCCACCTTGATATCTTGATAGATAAACACAGTATAGTTTAATTGTATGATAACAACATTAAACATTGATTTAACTAATAAAAGATCGTAAAATCATGTTAATCTCAATGATATTTTAAAATATATTTCAGCTTAAATTGGAACCACAAGGCCAGTTACAGCTCCAAGTTCGGCACTTTCCTGAAAAAGATGGTTAGACAACATTTTATTTCTGTTTCTCCCAAAGCTATTATGCAAGACTAAAGATCCATTTTATTATTTTTGTATGGAGTAAAAATATAACTATCCACTGATTTAAACAAAATATTTCTTGTAATCAATCGTGTTATTCATTTGTACCAAACCATTTCATTAATATTCTTTACCATATTAGCAATGTGCTTAAATTATAATTTAGAAATATATAATTTCGATGGCTGATATTATTTTTGTGAAATCAAAGACTGGACTAATTTACCAGAATTTTCAGCAGTAAAAGAGTTAATGTAATTACTACCTTAGATTTATGATTTTAAAGGAATTGAAACAGAATATGTTAAAGGAATTGAAACGTCTTAGGATATGTTAATAAAATAAGTGAAGAGAATTTTTTTTTTATTTCATGTGTAATATCTTTCTGTGTTGCTTTAAAATGAACATTTTCTGGATCCATAATAATCATTGATGTATATGGTTGTGTTCTAGGAGTCACTGTAAATCAAAGTAGCTTGACAAGGGGTCAAGATGGACCATGTGCTGGTGGAATCGCTCGACGCCGTGGTGCAATCAAGCAGCAGAAAGTACATGAAGTAAATGGACATGAATTCATAGCCAAATTCTTCAGACAACCTACATATTGTTCGTTTTGCAGTGAATTTCTATGGTAGGTAATAATATCTCATTTACATTATCTCTCATTTTCAGATCTTTCCTTTTTTCATTAATAAACTACATAATTACCTAGTATTGTTATTAGTGTTATTTAGTCCAAGTTCATCTCCAACTTAGTAAACTTGTGATCAAAAGCATTCCAGCTGTAACCTGCTTGTTTTTCTTTCTTTGAGTATTGTAAATCTAGGACTACCTTTTCCAGTATGAATCCACTCCTTTCCCCAAGATGGTAGGGTGGAATATGAGGGCTACTAATTCCTAGCAGGTCAAGAAATCAGGCAGAGATTTCCTTGTTGTCTCATCTTGCTAATATTATAAATTACAGTGAATGTGGGTTTAATTTCATAATAAATTCCAATTTACTGATTTCAGAGTTGCCTTTCAAAATTATCAGTTCATTATAAAAATTCAATATGGCTATTTAATCACTACTAGCTATTTAGTTAAATTATGTTGTGAGCAGTGAATAACTGTGAAATTTTGATTTTTCTCGAATTAATAACTGGAATAAACCAAGACAAAACATAAAAATGTTGATTTCTAAGTTTGATACAAGTAACCATTTTCTAAGTAGAAATGATTGTGCCAACACCAATATATTATCCAAGAAAGGAGGATAGTAACATCAACCTCAGCTAATTTCAGAATTGGTTTTTGTCAAAATCAATGTATTTTTAGCTAATGAAGGTTTTATAAATTTATCAGAATGAAACAAATTTCTTCACTGAATTCTCTGACTTTGATTAGATGAACCTCTAATGTTTTTGAAATATTTTCAGTGGTATTAGTTTCCAACTATTGTTTATATAATGAAATATTACTATCTTAACAATGTCTACTACATGTTATGTCATAGAATAACTATAAATATTTGAAATAAAATCTTTTCTGTGTTGTAGAGCTTATCAAGTTTTCCAACTTTTGAATAAATATGTTGTTGATAAAGCCACAGTAAACATACTTCAGAAATTATTTGTTGGGAGTACTTTTAGAAATGAACATAGTTGAAAAACTGATCATGTGATATAAATCTCTTAGGTATTGGTTTCTTTATCAAACATCCAAGCTTTAGTGTCCATATTTTATTCTACCAATTCAGTTCTTGAACCATTGAATAGTTCTCTGAACCAGCCAGAACATGGTCAATATAGGATATATCTGTAATTCTAAATAGCAAGTGTCATTAAGTTAGTGTTGAAACCATTTATAAATATGTGTTTGATAGCTTAGGTATTATTTCTCCTGAAATGAGCTCACCACTGACAAAGAAGCATGGAGGAAATTCATATTGAAAGGGAAAATAATGTCTTTGAGACAGGCTGTAAGATCTAAACATGATATTTTCTTAAACACATAGCCCTTGGTGTTACCTTTTGCTTGTTTTGGTTACCACTATTTTGGAAGCATACCTCCTTAAAATTTTAAAACTATTAACATCTGGCTATAGAACTGCAATCTTTATTAAATTTGTCTAATGAATCCTTTCAATAATTTATTGTTACTTAAATTATTTTATTTTTTTTTTATTGAAACTATGTATTTTTGTATTTTTATAGGGGTTTGAAAAAGCAAGGATATAAATGCAAAGGTATTTTAAAATATTATTATTCTTTTTATTAAGTTCAGTTATAAGAATATTAATACATAAATAGGACATTAACTCTAGAAATGTACCAGGTGGTGCTATTAAAATAGCTATGCTTAGGCTATAATTCACCCACATCTATTAAGGTAGCTCTGCTATATGACATGCTGAAAATTAAAACCTACTAATCATATATATATATATATATATATATATATATATGTGTGTGTGTGTGTGTGCGCACACACACTTGGGGCTGTATTAACCTGTTATTAAATTCAATTCTAATTAAATGTCTTAAGTGCTTTTTTCCTTTCATTTGTTCACCTATTTTATATAATGACAATTTTTATTTATAAATTTTTGCTTTAGATTATTGACACACTTTTTCAATTTGGTTGTTTTGATTGCTTAAAAAATATAAATCTTTAATTCTGGACTATTCCAATGTTCTACTCTATATAGCAGCTTTTGATATGTAGAATAGTTACCTCTAGCATTCTAGTTTATTTAAGCTGTGTATTTATCCAATGATGTTTTAGTAACGTTATGTCTCTGCTGAGCTGTGATTCATTAATGTAGAATTATAATAAGGTAATTTGACCTTCACACAATTTAAGACATTTCTTCAATTCTGCAATGTTACCCATTTATTTTTGAAATACTTCCTACTCTTTACAGAAATTTTTGCCACCCTAATGCTTAACTTACAACTAGTGATTTTCTTGATGACAGCATAAGGCTGCCTTCTGTATTAGCCATTTTTTTATAATCAAAAATTAATTTTGTAACATTGATGAAAGGAACAAATAATTTCATTTGTTCGCCAAGAGACTGAAATTTTAAATACTGAATTAATTTAATTCTTTATTATTTTTAGTTATTGTTATTAAAATTTTAATTTCAAATTGCTCGTTTACTTTGAGATAATCACTGTTATTTCTATTGTGTTTATTTTAGTTTGTAACTGTGCTGTGCATAAGAAATGCCATGACAAAATTCTGGGTCGCTGTCCACGCAGTGCTGTCAATAGCCGAGAAACAAAAGTAAGATAATTTTAAATTTAATAAAGCATGACAAATTTATTAAATCAGTAATTTCTGTTTGAGAGAAGTAAGCTACAATAATGGAAATTTTCTTCATTGTTGGGAATCTTCTCTTCCTAATTACTCATAGTCATCAAACAAATTAGTTGTATAAAACTAGCAACAAAATTTTAATTTCATTTTTGTTATTGTTTCATTCCTGATGCACATTGTAGAAACTATCAAATTGGTGGACTGGCTGAGATTTTGACTTTACGAAACATGGGAGCAGTGAATCTTCAAAATGATTTAGAATTATTTAGAAGTTGTTTTGCTTTGACTCTCAATGATAACATTAAAATTCATTATTATGAATATATCATATAGACCTTAAATTTAATTATTTAAACATCATCATCATCATCGTTTAACGTCCGTTTCCTATGCTAGCATGGGTTGGACAGTTCGACCGGGGTCTGGGAAGCCAGGAAGCTGCACCAGGCTCCAGTCTGATTTGGCAGTGTTTCTACAGCTGGATGCCCTTCCTAATGCCAACCACTCCGTGAATGTAGTGGGTGCTTTTTATGTGCCACCGGCACAGGGGCCAGAGGAGGCTGGCAGTGGCCACAATTGGTTGGTGCTTTTTACATGCCACTGGCACGGAAGCCAGTCAAGGTGGCGCTTGCATCGGCCATGTTCAGATGGTGCTTTTTACGTGCCACTGGTACGGGTATCACAACTACAATTTCCATTTGATTTTTATTTTGATGTTGATGTACTTGACTCAATAGGTCTCCTCAAGCACAGCAGGTTGCCCTATGATCCAAGGTAAACACAGCAGGTCATCCTATGGTCCAACGTACTTTTGAATGGGCTGGGGCTGGTTATGTGAAACTGATGTAGGATACAGCTGTGAACTCACTTTATTTGTTAGGTCTTCGCAGTCACAGCGTATCTCCAGAGGTCTCGGTCTTTTGTCATTGCCTCTGTGAGGCCCAACGTTCAAAGGTCATGCTTGACCACCTCATCCCATGTCTTCCTGGGTCTACCTCTACCTCAGATTCCTTCCACTGTTTGGGAGTGGCACTTCTTCACACATCTCTCCTCATCCATCCGTAGTACATGACCATACCAGCACAAACGTCTCTCTTGCATGCCACATCTGATGCTTCTTATATCCAACATTTCTCTCAGGGCACTTACACTCTGTCGTTTGTGCACGCTGACATTACACATCCAGCGGATCAAATCATTAATTTTAAATATTTTTGATGAGATCACATCAAAACTATACTTTTCAAGCTGATGTATTCATTCTTAGTCTTTTTAAAACTTCTGTTTTATACAAAAATATTCTAATTATAGGATTATTCAACCATAGCAATTGATATAAAAAAAAATGAATATTTTTATAGTCATTCATGCCAAGAAGTGTATTATAAGTAAAGTGTTACATTTGAATTGTAATTTAGATTGATTCACAAAATAGCTTAGAAGCAATGTACAGGGTATCAGTATGGAGTAAAGTATGAAGAAATCTGACAGAGAATATAATGTTTTGGAATGTCGGTATATAAATTTTTTAAATGGGAGTGTAATGGTAACTGTAAAATAAGACTGGGTCAAGTTAGTTCCATGGATGTAACAATGTTACTCCTTTTATGTTTCTAAACTTGTAGTTTCTTGGTTCTCTTAACTTTAAAAAAAAATCTCCTGTCAGAGAACTAAATAAAATTCTCTACTTCTTTACAACAAGAATTTGAAGATTTGCATATGCATCTCAAAATTATCAATGCTTATTGATGATGTAACAAATAACAATATTAAACCATATCAGAAACTGGAAACTGATACAATCAACATTGAGTATTATCAAATCAGAGTAAACTACTTTTTTCAAGAAGATTAACTTTATTACAATTAGTAATATATTTTTTATTTTGTATATTTTTCAGATGCTCACAGAAAGATTCAAAATCGATGTGCCCCATCAATTCAAAGATAACAATTACATGACTCCTACATTTTGTGACCACTGTGGTACCTTGTTGTATGGTATCATTCGACAAGGTCTCAAGTGTCAGTGTAAGTAGTGCTATGAACTATTCTTCAAGAAGTATGATACAGTAATTGTGCAGTTTGAAATTTGCTCCTTATTATCATTGAGTAAAATATTCCTCACTTGGTGGAGATCTTACATAACTATGTATGATGACTTTCATGTAGGATACTGTGTTTCATGAAAGTTATTACATGCAGCCTATCATTAGAACAAAAGCCTTCATCCAATGTCAAGGCATATTGAAACAGTTGAGAACTGTGATATGAGTTTTGACACTGTATCAGCCTTCCCAGATACAGGACAACCCTGGGGCTAATATGATCAAATATATTCCTGTTATGACCGTTTTTTTTGTTTTTTTTTTGAGATATATGGGATTACAGTTTATTCTTTAAGACTGTTGAGTGAGATTTGATGAAAATTAGGCTGCTATTCTTAGTTGATCAGGTGGCCATGTAAAAATTTTTCTAGTTTTTGTTGTGTATTTAGGTAGTAAGCTCATTGTTCTATATCTTAATTCATCTTACTGCCAGGAACAGGTACTGGATCTTTAGAAATTTTATCTGATTAATGCTCTGAGCTTTTTATTGTTTGTATACCAGTTTAAAGATTTTTTTACATCATCCATTTCAGTGTGTGTATGTGTGATGTTTAAAATTCTATTTCTTTTCAAAATATGTAAATAATTCTACAAATGAAAGACTGTGTGTGTGTGTGTGTGTGTGTTTGTGTGTGTACAAACATATACACACATATATGTGATATTGGTTTTTAATTACAGCATGTGGAATTAATGTTCACAAAAAATGCAAGCAGTATGTATCTAACCTATGTGGAATTAATCAGAAGATGCTTGCAGAAGCCTTACATAATGTTCGAAAATCAGGAGCCCCTAAGAAAACATCTCTTGTGAAAGGGAAGCCAGAGGTAATGTATAATAAGGCATTTTACCTTGAATAATTTTGATTTAGATAAACTTTTATAGAATTATTAATAATCATTGACATCATTTTAATTATTTTATTTAATCTGTTTAATGCATTCACACTTGAAATACTCATATCTCAGTACTATGTAATACTCATCTGAGTATTACATTTAAAAAAGCTATACTGTCTAACAATATCAAAGTAATTTGGATAAGTTTTTCAATCATAAAATTGTTCAAGAAAGAATTTAAATCAATTAAAAAATTCTGATGTATTAGTGTTGCTAAACCTTGTTTCATTAAACAAGAAGTTTTAGAAAAGCTCAAACCAAAACTTCTAAACTTAATTGTTTCCAAAATAATTTAGATTAAACATCTTGTTTCATTATGAACTGGCTGTGTAGTTTTCTGTAATTTCTAAATATATAGAATCCAAAAATGAGCTTTTTATATAACAAAATCTGTGTTTCTCTGCAGGGATCATCAACAAAAACTGCTGGTGAGGACTCTGATTCTGATGAGTATATGCGTTGGGATGAGATGATGTCCTCAGGAAAGAAATATAAACTGGAAGAATTCAACTTAATTCAAGTATTAGGCAAAGGAAGTTTTGGAAAGGTAAATTATATTTTCCCATTATACCATGTTGATTAAGATCATTTAAAATTAATTTTACTTGACTCTTTATAGCTAAGATTTTTATATGCAATATTGATTGATGATAGTATGAGAAATCAACAAAACTGTACAAAATAGAATTTTATTAACGTGTGATTCTTCAAAATTAGGATGGAAGGGAGGATGTTAGTCTCAGATGAGGAATTTAGACCAATGTCTTCCAACAGAGTGGATTCTGAAAAAGGTAGCTGAGGGCCAGGTGATGGTGTTAAACCAGATAATGGATTATCTCTACCTTCCAAGTTGTATTTAACACTGAGGAAATGTGTGTACAAGAGAGATAGTTGAAGGGTACTGTAGCGACAATGAAGAAAATCCTTCAGGGATTATAATGTTAATGAGCTGACTACTCATTCTGTTTGGCAGAGGTGTTTAAGCAGTGACTAGTGGCAGAAACAAAAGTTAAAATGGTTGCAATGCAGCTGTTATCAGTGTCTGAAATCTAGAAATTCAGATGCATAAAGAGTCAAAACAGCTAATAAACATTGACAATCTAAAAGGCAAAATAATGATTGTCTTGTAAATATCTAAAGAAAGCAATTTTCATGTAGTTAAAAACAAAATAAACAAAATTGTAAAACTATTTCTGGAAGACCTCAATAAATGTGTAAGTAGTCCTTTGTAATCTAGAAGTAAAATTTATATAAAATGAAAAGTAAAGTAAGTCAGTTTCTAGAATATAAAGAGGGCAGTGTTAAATCACTGTTAGAATAAATGCTTATTGTTTGCATCTTAAATAATATACTTAATAATTTGAATGTGGATTGTAAAAAAATAATTAATGTATAATTTCTTACATAGGTTATGTTGGCAGAACTAAAAGAATGCCATACTTACTATGCTATAAAAGCTCTTAAAAAAGATGTAGTATTGGAGGATGATGATGTTGAATGTACAATGATTGAGCGGAGAGTTCTTGCACTTGGTGCACAACATCCATTTTTAACACATTTATTCTGTTCTTTTCAATCAGAGGTAAGTAAAATTGATTTTATGTTGTATTTAGTAGTCTGTAAAAAAGTATAAAATCGTTCATATTAAAATAAAAATCTCCTTTTGTAACTAACAATTTCCTTTTGTAGCTGTCAATTTTAATTGCCCATTTATCACTCTCTAGTAAACAATATAGGAACAGCTCTCTTTTAGTTTTCAATGAACAGTTTTTATTTTAACTTTTAGTTTTCTTATGAAGGCATTTTGTATGACAAATGAGTCCAGCAGAACCATATTAGATGTGTGTGTTTATTATTTAAAACTGCAGATGGAAAGGATAAGGTTCTTATACTACACGCCTGTCGATAAGTCAAGTTATGTTCAGGCCCTTGTAGCTAATAAACAAATAATAATATAAAGTATGTTGTTTTCTATTGCTTGATATTATTTAATTCATCATTAGCCTTCATCTTCATTTAATCAACATTAAAATTTTAATAATATTTTAGTCGTACATCAATCAAAGTTAAACACATATGCTTTCAGTAACTGTCCAGATATTTACCAAACTACTAAATGTATAATTTTTTCCAAAAACTTTCAGTCACACCTTTTCTTTGTGATGGAATATCTAAATGGTGGTGATTTGATGTTCCATATCCAGAAAGCCGGCAGATTTAGTATCCAACTTGCCATGTATGTTATCCTATCATCTTATTTTACATTATATTAAATTCCACTTTGTATTTATGCATACAAACATATATATATATATATATATATATATATCATAAATATCCTTTGAGTTGCTTTGTTATAATGTTCAGGCCAATATTAAGCAGCTTTCTATCAATTACTATTATTTAAACAAGAGTGAATAATGACTTGCTGTTCATTCTTTGTTTGATATTATAATATATTGACTATATGTCCCTCATGCTTGTTTTTTTGCTCTAGGTTTTATGGTGCTGAGATTGTTTGTGGTTTACAGTTTCTACATTCCCGAAGTATAGTGTACAGGTCAGTTAACATAAAGACTTTCATTTTAAATAAGAATATTCACTGTGTAAACAAGGCATTATTTACATAAATATTTTACAGCATTTAACTTGTATCTTAAGTTCAAATAGTTAAGTACTAGCAAATTAATGAAATTGAAGTGATTGATTGTAGATTATCTTTTCTTTCAACAAAAAGAGCAGGACTAGATGTTTTATATTATTTAGTTTAGTTTTTATACATTTGATTTAAACTGTACCAAAAATTAGTTAAATAATTATCAGTAATCGTCTAAGATCAACTGAATTGGCTATGCTCTTTAGGTTTTGTCTAAGAAAGAATCATTATTTGTATTGTGTAAAAATTTGTTTATGTGATGGCTGAGGAGTTAAGATCCGTATAAAGTTTTAATGTTCCTATATACATAGTGCTATATATATTTTTCTCCTCCTGGTGGACTTAATCATTTAGTGTCTTTATAAAGTTAAGTATCTTTGTGAAAAAACTGTAAAATTTAAAAATGAATTATAGCTATAAAGTTTGATAGGTGTTTCTCTTTAGGATAACTGAATTGATAAAGAATACAAAGTGGAAAATATTTTTGATATCTTAAAGTGTAATTTTTTTTCATTCCAGAGATCTCAAATTGGATAATGTGATGCTTGATAAAACTGGCCACATCAAAATTGCTGATTTTGGCATGTGTAAGGAGGGAATAGATGATAGGAACAAAACGAACACATTCTGTGGAACACCAGATTATATAGCACCAGAAGTAAGCAAGAATTTTATTAAAAACAAATAGAGACAATGTAATACAAGGTTGTATATAAATGATAATTTCTATTTCCTAATACTCATTTGAAAACATTGCAACCTAGAGTTCATAGAAATATACTAGCTGAAATACAACTTGACCTTTAGGACTGTTTGTATGTAAGTGGGGTGGTCATGAATATGACATTTTCTTTGAATGTGACATTTTTGTTACAACAGCTGTTGAAGAACAAGGATAAGAAATGGTCATCTTTTGCCAGTTCTTTTCTTAAGGAATGTAGCTTGTAGTTGTAGAATATTATAAGATTGACAAGAAGAAACATACCCCACACAAGGATGAAATTTTGAGACTAAAGAAGATTATTTTTGGCCAAATTTTAGTGATGCATTTTTGAAGGAGACTAAATAATTAGTAATAAGGGAAATAAATTAGCTAGCACAAAGATAAAAAAACCCACAGGTATTAAATAAAATACAAAGATGTTAACATGAAAATTATAAATGGAAAGAACATCAATTTGAATAATTGAATGGGTCTTGTCGAATGCTATAACTCATTGATTTATGATATCACACACACACACACATATATATATGAATATACCCATGTATATATACATGTATGTATGTGTGTGTGTGTGTGTGTATATATATATATATATATATATATATATATATATATATATGTGTGTGTGTGTATATATAGTTTTAGAGAAAAGAACCAAAGTTCATAAACTCATAAAAAACACCTTGTTAGGAAACAGATGAGAGTAGTAACAGGAAGGACATACAGCTGTAGAAAATCTGTCTCAATGAATTTTGTCTGACCTATGCAAGAATGGAGAAGTAGATGTTAGAATTATGATGTGTATACATATTATTTATCATCATTATTAAATATGTCAGTTTTAGACATTTCAAACATACTTTGAGGTAATTTATGAATATATAGTGAATTGCATCTTCATTGTTTAAAACATGTCACCATGGAAAAAGAAAAACACCCCCAAAATAATAACTATTTAAAAAAAAAACTTCTAGTAATAAAAACCATCAGTAAAAAATACTGTTTGCATCCAAATTTGTTCTTAATATCTGTAGTGTATAAATTTAATATTTCCTTAATTTTTCTTTTTAGATTTTACATGGACAAAAGTATGGTATTTCTGTGGATTGGTGGTCATTTGGTGTACTCTTATATGAGATGCTGATGGGACAATCACCCTTCCATGGAGATGATGAAGATGACCTTTTCCAGTCCATTTTGTATGATGACCTTTTCTATCCTCGGTGGCTACCTCCAGATTCATTCAGATGTCTTAGTGGGGTATTACTTTTTTTCCTTTTCAGCTTATATTAATAAGACAGAACCTTCAGTTAAACTGCAGAAGTTCTACATGTAATCTTCATGCATATTTCTCTATGTATACATTAGATACTTTTTTAAAGTAATGCCTATATAGATAACTATAAGTACATTTTTACATGTCATTTCATCCACAAATTCAAACATTCTTTGGTAGATTTTATCTCATCACATTTTTCATTTAGCTAAATTAAGCTATAATATTATAACATTTTCTCACTGAGCTAAACTAGAGTATTGAAACAAAAAGTTAACCTGACAGAAAGCAGAGACGTTACTCATCACTCACCTATGCATATTACTTGATATATCTGAACTATTAAAGAAGTTGATTTGTGAACCTGGATTTCTTCCGATACTCCAGCCTGGGACAAAACCAAACTCATCTTATATAAGCAATTTCTCTTTCTAATCAGTTGTGCTAAACTTTTACTGTTACTTTCAAAATTTAGTTCATTTGCAGTAGTTTCTTGTTTTAGCTTTTTTTTTTTTTTTTTTGCTATTGATAATTATACTGCTACACCAATCATTGTGTATGACACCTTGTATTGGTTGTATTTCAGCAACTATTTCCAGCATCACATCAACTATATCAGATTGATGAGCTGCTTTTTTCTACAGTCAACAATTTCTCATAGAAATATCACCATGCTTATCTTTTCTCATAATTATTGAAGAAAGTGCTACTGCTATTCTAATAACACTTTTTCCTATCAGCATCATGGTTCACCCTAACAGACAACCTTGCAATCCTGTACACCTACCTCTGCTCCTCTTGGTACCAAATATTGGAAATCCTTCTTTCAACTTCTCTCTATGCTATGCTTCATACACTCATCTTCCTTCGCTTGTAGCAGCTTGATATTGCTCTTTGCTACTCCCTTTCTTTCCAGGCCTGTCTTATAGCTTTTATAGCTCTATCCATGGTAATATTCCACCACTATGATACTTTTCATTTAGCAGATTCCTTGATCTGGCCACAGACCTAGTCTGTAGCACTCGGTTATTTCATTGAAAATGCCAGATGACTTCTATTTTGTAGGTCTCTATCCCCTCATTTTCATTATGCATACATTACAAAAGACATGAACATGTCAGCATTAATTTCTTTTCCTTTGTAATTCTATAGTCTTATGTCGTAGATAGTATTTTTAATGACATGCCTGATTTTTTTTTTCTTTCACTAAACTGTTAGCTTTGATTTTTGTATTATAAGTAAATTTTTTGATGTTCTTTTGCTATCACAAAATTTTTATTTAATGCCATGAAAAACATATTTTTCTTACAGTTACTTGAACGTAACCCCATCACTCGGTTAGGGATGCCTGGCTGCCCACAAGGTGAAATCCGGAACCATCCATTCTTCAAACCTATTGATTGGGAGAAATTGGAGAGACGAGAAATAGAACCTCCGTTTAAGCCACGAGTGGTAATTATTAATGAAATATTTTATAACACCATTGTAATGAATATATTTCAGGATAGTTTTTTTATTCTCTTTCATTAAAATCTATTTTACCTCTATTTTTCATGCTCACATCTGTGAGCTGGTGTGGACATTTGCATGTTAGTGGAGCATTTTTGTAGATGAATGCTCTTCTTACTGTTAACTATTCAACTGAAAGAATAGAACTATTGTCAATGGAAGCAGAATTAAGTCTTATCCCAATGGCACAACAGTAGTTGTAGATTTTAATCAATTTATTATGTAACCAGTGGTCCAGCACCTTATCTGCATCATATCTCCAATATAACAAACATAAAATGGATGATACTTAATGTCCACACACAATTGAAAATATCTACAATACATCCATACATATCTTATTTGCTTTAAATAAGGATGCATATTTTTCTTCTTTTTTTTTCAATTTTATTTTGCTTTTGAACCTCTTTAATCCCATTTATGATCATGAAATTTTTTTTGTAATGTCTTCAATGTTGAACTTTACAAATTTGTGCGTAAAATTTCATTGAACATTATGAATATCTAGATTTCTTCTGTATATTAAAATTGCATTATTTTTTTTTTTTTCTCATTTCTGTAGAAATCTGATTCTGATTCTACCAATTTTGACAAAGAATTCACTTCGGATGTGGCTAAATTGACACCACCAGACAAGGAATTGTGTAAAACAATAGATCAAAAGATGTTCCAGAATTTCAGTTTTACTGCTTAAAAACACTGCTATCCTCTAAACCAATGTCTTTATTTTCAATTTTTTAAAAATAGTTTTCTCAAGGAGCATCCCTCTTAATAAACATCAAAGTGTTTACCTTTTTGTATCCCAATCTCTGTGCTAGCCTCAAATTTATCCTCAACTCAACCATTCCTCTTAATTAATTAACACAATAATATTTTGACCTTGAAGAAGTAAAGTGACAAAGGTTTGGGTGATATGAAGCAATAAACAATTTTGATTTGTCTTCACAATACATACACAAATATTCTTGATTCAATTTAGTTTTTCAGCTTCTTCGGGAAAATCCCCCCCACAAAAAATAAACAAGCCCTCTCTTGATGTGATAGAGAGAATCTTTGGTATCTTATTTAATACTATTAACACATTTCATGTCTCAGATTACTTTTTCAATGTTGATGCTCGTGAATTGCAGTATTTGTAATGTTCATCAATATCACCACAATGCTTTTTATATGTCATCACTTCTTTAAAAAAAAAAAAGAAAAGAAAAAAATAAATTTAAAAACTTGTTTAAGAAGATGATGTTAATGATGATTAAAAATCATTGTTCTCTGCATGAAGTGATTTCAAATATAGCTGATGGAATTTCTCATCAACTTTTACAATGTCATTTTCTCCATATTGGAGTATCAAAAAAAAAAAAGAAAGAAAGAAAAAAGCATTGTGCTCATTCTTTAACTGTCTTCATTTTGTAATCTGATTATTTTCACTGTTTAAAGAAATTCAGCTGTGATTTTTTTTTTCCCCCACCCCAAATTAAATTTTTAAAAAATGAAACCTTATTCATTAACATCCTCTTTATAAATTGTCTGTTGCCTTAGTTCAGTTTCTTTGTATGTCCCTCAATTTTAATCAATAACAGTTATACATGCTTTACTCAGTGAAACACAAATTGGTATGTTTTATTCAGCTATCAATATGGGGGATATTTTGTTCTCTGCCCCGCTCTCTCTCTCCCTCTCCCTCTTTGTTTTCTTTTTTCTTTTTTTTTTAAAGCTTTTGTATCCAATGTGAAAGGGACAAATTGGTTTTATTTGTTTTTCTTGGATTCAACTCACCTTTTCAACTTGAAAGGAAGTCAGTATGTATTAGCTTGTGACTACTGCAATTGTCAGCCACCTGGCCTGCAATACAATATGTTTGCCTCTTGTTGCTTACGACTATTCCCTCTGTGTGCTTAGCATTGCTCTTATTAAACCTGTGTAACCCTTTTTTTTTTCACCCCTTTGTTTTTAAGTAACTTGTATATAATGCATACTCCTGCACATCACTCTAATTTTAAATTAGTGGTGAGGAGATCTAATATCGATATTAAACTACAAAAAGTGAAAGAAGGAACTTTTTAAGTCAACAATATCATATTAAAAAATCAAAAAAAGATTGCTTTTCTTTTCAAGCCTTAATTTTCACAATAATTCTATGTGTTCTCTTTTATTTTGTTTATCTTGGGTTGTTACTGCCTTCTATTTGTTGGTTTGCAGACAATCACCGTTTCATGGTTTGCAAAAGAAATGTATATGACTGGATATGTATGTATGTGTGAATGAAACTCTCATAAGCCCCATCCCAGCCCAATCTCCATTTGAAATATGTACAGACACATTCATATTTAGTTTGCTTGTCCATTTTTATGTCAGCATACCATCCACAACTATTGGCCATTTATCTGTGCCTTGATCTGTCAAACCATATTATTATCACCACCTGTCTTATTATTTTCTTCCCAAATAAATTGGAGCTATTTCATGTCCCCTTTGGAATATTATTTGAAAAAAAATGTGAAATTAGTTTTGAGATCCTATATTTGTGCTGTGGGAGGTGAAAAAAAAATGAAAAAAAAAAATGTTATGTTGGTTGCAAGGGAATGTTAATATAAAATTTGTGCATTCAAATATATTGTTCAGAATTGGTGTTTTTGAAGCTCTTACACAATTTCAATAAATTATATCTTCAATTAAAACCAACTTTTCACATGGACATACATACATCCGTGAAAAGAATGCACTAAAGAATAAAAGCTTCAACTCCAATTTTGACGTAAAAACACTGTTCCTTATAAAAACAGTACTGAATTTTCAGCTGGTAACTTTAATATTCAATAATGTCTCATCAATATTTTGCTTGCCATCAACAACCACTGCTGCTGCCAACAACAAATGCTGACAGGTACTGTAAAAATCAGAATATTATTTGCACAAACTTTTAAGTTTCACTATTTCACGCTAACTGGTGCCATACGTTCTATGGTATCATTAAGTGAGGGAACAAGATATCACACTTCGCTTGCACCCAGTGGTCAATATTGTCCTCATAAATTGTTTCCTTAAAATTTAGCTATTCTACTAAAAAATAGAACAAAAGTGTGCATGCATGCACCACATGCCTATACACACATACTTCTTATGCACTTCTTGTGTGATTCTGGAAAGGCATGAAATGTTTTTTCAATTTTACACCTCAGTACATCATAGAGAATATTAAACTTGAGTGAGCAGTATTTTACATATGCCTTCATCTACCAAACTACATATTGCAACTAGAAATATTCAACTATAATAAGTTGAAATAGGGTGTAGTGAAATAATGTGAATTCTGTGTTTATCATTGCTGATATTTAAGGACCGAATATTATGTTAGATTTTCTAGACTGGCGACATTTTTCGTTTTTCTACAATTATTTTTTAAACTTTTGTCCTGTGCATTCATTAAGAAGCAGATAGATACATAGCAGCTTCTAGTAAAAGAAGACAAAATGGTTCTGATAATTTATATATTTCCAAAACGGTTTAGCAAAATTAATTTGACTTGAAATGTATTCATTCTTTAAACTTTTACTTTAATGGATGCAGGGGGAAGATTTACCTATAATTTTTATTTTTATTTTTTTTAAGCGGGGGAAAAAACTTTGCTTGGTGAATATCTAAAATTGTCTTCCAGGTTAAGAAAAGGGGACTTTGTTTGATATGTATCAAAACTGCTGATGTATTTTATGTTTAGGAATGTTTCGTTTCTATCTTTTTAACAAAACTATATATATATATATATATATATATATATATATATATATATATTGGTATCAATGGTTTAAAAATTGATTTGAAAATTTTTATACAATTTTCTTCTTTTCTGTTTTAGTTTGCGGTGTCTTATTCAACCAACAATTTTCAAATTTGTTGGACAATCTTTTTCCCTTTTTCTTTTTAAAGAAAATTTTTATAACATTAAAATTTTGAAAAGAATTTTCAAAACTGATTCTTTTTTACTTCCTTAGATTACCCAAACATGATACGGCATATCCCTAGGTTCTATATAACGCTAAAAATGCACAAACTTTTGAGACTTATTCCTTCATTAGTTAGGTTTTTTTTTTTTTAAGACAGACCTGTTCATTCACTGTTCCAGTATCATGGAGACAGAATTTCTATTCTATTCTCACTGTCCTAGTACATTTAAGATGGATCTTTTCTTGTTCCCTCTATATATATGACTTTAAGATATGTTGTATTCTTAATGTCTTGGTTCATTCGTGACACTTATTTGAAAGTGCATTAACAAATGGATCGATTGGTACCATAATTCTTCACATCTGCTATTCTCTAAGATAGCTCTTTTGCTGAACTGTTGTTACTGTCATATGTTTAAGACTAACCTGTTTCTTTCATTCAGTGTACCATGGATTTTGAGATAATCTACTACTGCAGTCTCACTGTCTTAATTTGTTTGATACTGAACCCTATTAATATTGTACTTTTAGTGCTCCCAGTTTTATTGACAGTCCAATTGTTAATACCTGCAGTTTATCTGAGGCACTTAATCCATTTCCCTGTCTCAATGTATTTAGAACTGTACTTAATCTAATATCTTAACATACTTGATGCAGTATATATTATTAATCAATGCCACAATATTTAAGAGAGCTTGTCTTATTTTTAACCATTATTAAAATGATACTTACCTAAACAGATATATTTTATTGTGCCAGCTCTACTCTAAAACACTTGAGTCAGTCCTGTATTCTGTCATCAATGACTTAGTGTAGTCAAGATACTGAATATCATACTTTAAACACCCCAATACATTTAACCTATAGCTATTGTTATAGGCCCAATAGCTTTATGTTTTAAAAACTATTGTTCTTACATCCCTAATAATGATTTATTTGGTACAGGTTTTTGTCCCAAGGCATTAAAAACAATGATTTTTTTGTGTTTTCAATGTCTTAAGCATTTATGATAAACCTTTTTCTATTTTCCAATGCTCTAGCCCTATTTATTGCTCTTGTTTTATTATATTGTCAATGGCCCACCCACAGTCTATGGAGCAAAGTGTTTATTGACCCTGCAATGTCCGTATTTTTGAAATGGTCCTGGTGTTTCAATAAACCTATGGAATGTTTATGCTTTTGCGCCCTCAATCCCCCTCTGTGTTGATGACAATATATTAAAGTTTTTGAATTGCATGATGGATAAAATCATAGTGATCAGTATATAAATTCAAGAAAAAAAAACTTCAATGAAATTTTGTGTGGACATAAGTGTGTTTTTTAAAAAATACTTTTTGGTCAAGGTTTTTTTTTTATATAAGGAAGAAAATCTAAACTTGCAAACTTCATGTTCAAGTATTGTTTACTGTAAATATATATTCTGTAAATCCTTTTGATAGACAGTAAAATTCTTAGATCAATTTTGAATTCAACATGCCCTTCAGATATTTATAAATGTAGCATATGAATAAGGGTACAAATTGCCTTGATCAGCTGAAAGATATTCCTTCAAACCAAAATTGTATGGATGATATCAACATATACTGATCCAAAGAAGGCAAGCATGGATCTACAAAATGTACAGTTACAAGTTATGGCAGTCTTGAATAAATGTAACTTCTGATTCAGATAAACAGGTAAAAGTGATTGCATATTATAATAATTAAGAAATAAAGTACAAAGCAAGTAAACTGTAGTTGAAATAACTTGTAAAAGATTTTCCTCTAATCTTTTAATGTTGCCATAGTTTAATATTACAACATATATAATTTTCTTCAAATTTTATAGAAATTGAAAGCATGTAAAATGCTTTAGCTTCTACTAACTATTACATATAGCAATTATTTTCAGATATAGATGTACTGAACTTTCACAATTACAATTTACTCTCTCTTCCTCTTTCTCAGTTTTTGTTTCTGAAATTGAACCAGGTATTCTTTTGTCTGATAACTAATATTTAAAGGGATTATTTTTTTCCCTAATTAAATTAGAACATTTGACAATTTTTGTGGCAAAGTATGTTTTGATTTAATTCAAAAATATATACATTTAATACATATAGTTTCATACAAAGTTTATTTAAAATTAATTTTCATCTTTTAAGACTTCTATGAGGTTTTAACTCTCCCTCTCTCCTCCCACCTGTGTACACAAATAAATTTCAACACTGATATACATATTATAAAAAGGATGCAAATGGGTAAACCTGTAAAAATGAAGTAATATTTTTAAAATATAGACCTATTGTTCATTTTTTTTCTTCTTTTAAGTTCTTTTAGTTATTTTCCTGAAAACTAAGATTTTACATTACACACACACATATAATGTATATATCAGTATGTATAAAATGATGTAACTTACCTTTTTCTTTTTTTAACTGACCATCAAGACCAGATTGTATTTGTAAAAACAAATTTGTCCACTCCTGATGACCTGTATTCCCATCATGCATCACTATTCTAAAAGATTTAATCTCTAATGCATACTTTCCCTTCACTTCTTTCCTTATCATATTCCATTTGTCAGCCACAATTCCATCAAAATGTTTATGCCACACTTTAAGTTTCTGAACTTCTCCCATTCACTTCACACCACCACAAGCCCTGTCATTGCCACAGCTATATCCACAAGCAGAAGACACTTGGACATCTTTCAGGGAATATGTCGGGTATTTCAAAATTCTAACAACTTTTATATATAAAAAAATAAAAAATTGAAATAAAAAGAAATGTCAATTTTTTTTAATTGTAATAAATACTTGAAAAAATTTACCATATGTTATTTTTCACTGCTTTATAAATACGTTATATTTGGTTTAAGATGTGTTGGATCTTTCTGATTTGGCGAGCGCCACTTGTTTTCTGTCAAATCAGAATGATCCGATGTGTTTCACTATCAGAAAATTTGAAGTCTCACACTTGTTAGAGAGTTGAGAAATTTACGTATAAAACTAGAGTAATACATCTCGATTTCAGGGAAAAGCTATAATAATACATACCAACTTCAGGGAAAAGTTGGCCATGAACTTCATTACGTTCATGTAAATATGTACTCTGAGATCAGTACACATTACCCTATTGACAGTGGTAACACAGTATAATTAACGAATGTTCGTTAGCGTGCTGTAAATTAGTTTATGTGAGCCTCTGCATCCTGCAGTAGGAAACATCTCCAATCTCTTGGACTGACATCAGTGTTTACACTGTCACTCTGGTTAGCCAGCATGTGGCAGCTGTTGTCTAGGACAGGAGACCCCTCCTCCCTTCCAACCAACGAGTCGTGGTTCGTTTATACTAGACTGCACAAAGAAGAATAAATTTTATATCTTATTTCCATTTTATTGACTCTCGCAGACTAAGGTACTTCTACATAATATATAATCTAAATATTACATATATAATGGATATTTACTAATTAAATTATATATTATGCCCTTTTTTGTTTTTTGTTACGTGCATGATTCTCCGATCAATGGGAAAATTGTCTTGAATGAAAACCAGTCTGTGGTACAAAAAATGGTTGAAGATCGCTAATCTAGAGTATATCGAAGTTACTGTCCATTCCAAAAGTTTAAATTGACATGATATATTTCTTTCTTATAAACAGAAATATTTTGCCTTTCATCTTTTCAGAGTTGATAAAATAAGTATCAGTTGAGCACTGAGGTCGATGTAATCGACTTGGCCTTGTGACAAAATTTGAAACCAATATTACGTGTTCAGCGCTCGGATATGCTGGAGCCATTGAAGAGTTGATATTAGTATTACAAGGAATTAATTTTACAAACATGAAATGAAAAGTTTAATGTAACAGACTATATGAAATAATCTAACAATTATGTCAGATGTAGAGGGTATCTAATTTTAATTTTATTTAATTTTTTTACTTGCGAAGATATTTGTTAATTTGCAGAGCAACTCGATACTTAAGATAAATTTTGTTTCAAGGGAATTAACTCCAAAATGACACGTGCGAGAAATAGCGTTACAACTTACTGAACAGTTTGATTGTATCATTACTGAATACAAAATGCACGAAAGAACAGTGATTGGTCATACCTACAGATTTTTTTCATATTTCCTACAAATTTGTCTCTTGTCAGAAAGGGTCAGAAAGTTAACAAAAAATATCTTTCTGAAACAAAACTTCAGAATTATGACATTATATGTACCAGTTTGAGACAGAAAAGAGCAACATGCCCACCGATAGAAAGGCTGGTAATATTTTGCGTAAAAGGTACGCTTACCAGTGAACCTCTTCAATCTGAAATTAGTGTCTATTTTCTAAAACAAAACTAACTTGTATAGCGAAACCCAGCAAGTCTTCTGCAACACTTTTTCTGTCTAAGAAACACGAACGTCAATTTTTTTTATTGTTCTTCAAGTAAGGGAGACCAATTTTTATTAATAATGATTTGTAAAATATTTTCTGATTAAAACTAGTTATTTTGGGGGTTTGCTCGTTAATCAAGGTAGACAACCCAAATGTAATTCTTGATAACTAAGCAATCACTGTCTATGCTGATTTGATTAAATGTGAAAGGGAAGTAGAGAAATTAACAAGTGCTTTATGTGATGCAGGAATGTATCTACTGAACTAACCGGCCAATGGAAGGTTACTTGATAACTTATATAGGTATTACTTTTGGCATATAATTACAAATTTATTTACTACTGTATTTTCTTAGTTTTCATGACTGGAATTTGTGATACACTATCTTATTTGAAACAAATGAAGAACTGCAGATTTTTTAAAACGATGAGAAAAGTTTTAAATGCAACAAACTTGGAAATGAACATTACGTTTGATACTAAACTGATATTCTACAGTATGCAACACAAGCAGATAAAGTAATGGGTGGAAAATGTACAAATTGACAGTGAAAAAGAGGTGGAAAATGTACAAATTGACAGTGAAAAAGAGGTGGAAAATGTACAAATTGACACTTGACCTACAATAATTGTTTAGTTCAGACTCTAAGTTCAAACGTTCAGAAATAATCTACGTTATTAATGTCAGCACAATGGTTAGGACAAGCAAAAGACAATAAGATGGCAAAAGTTTCTTAAGTAAATAAAAAAAAGAACATTGTGAGCAATTCCTTTTAAAGCCCAGCCTGTTATGGTGATGATAGAACTTATGTTTTAACACTACACGTAGAGATACCGTGTACGACCTTTAGCCCTAAGTAACTAAGGTCCGTAACTCATACTGACTGCACCGAACCACTGGCAGAATAATCCTTTCTACCGGGAGCACAAGGTCTCAAATTTGGGGGAAGGGATTAAATCGATTATATCGATCCCAGCGCGTAACTGGTACTTAATTTATCGACCCCGAAAGGATGAAAAGCAAAGTCGACAACGGTGGCATCTAATCTCTGAACACGAAGACAGACGAAATACCGCTAAGCATTCCGTCTCGGCGTGCTAATGATTCTGCCTGCTTGCCGCCTTAATAATAATAATAATGATAATCCTTTCTATTATAGGCACAATGCCTGGAAATTTGTGGGAGAGAACTAGTCGATCACATTGACTCCGGTATTTCACTGGTACGTAATTTATTGACCCGGAAAGGCAAAGTCGACGCGGAATTACAAAGACAAACATAAAGTGTGGGGGGTTTACATATAATGAAATGATATAAAATAAATAAATTAATAAAATGAAATTTAAAAAAGCAATTGCAGTATGGAAGGTGTTTATAGAAATGAAAACGGAAATTGAGGAGTACATCAAAAGGCTGAGGAAGCTAATAAACTCAAAGCGAAATGGTTCGAATCCTGTGAAAGCTGTGAATACTTGGGCAGTATCGTTACTTAGATACTCAGCAGCTTTTGTAGAGTGGAAAAATCTGAATTAGCAAATCTAGACAGAAGAACTAGGAAGGAATTTAATATGAATGGAGGATTTTACCCAATAGCAGGAGTAGCAAGATTATACTTACCTAGAAAGGAAGATGGAAGTGGGTTAATATCAGTAGAAGACTGCATGGAGTTAGCTATAGACGTAGCTTCCTATGCTGGTAATAGTGGAGAAAGTTTAAGAGCTGCTAGAGTCACAGTAGGACATAGGGAAACCAAAACACCAAATGAAGTTAAAAACCAGAAGAAACAGAAGAAAGATTATCTGACTGACAAGAGAAGGCTTTGTATGGTAGATTCTCAAAGGTACTTGCAGAAAATAGTAATAGTGAGACATGGTTATGGTTGCAGAAAGGAAGGCTGAAAAGAGAGACAGAAAAGTTGTTAGCAGCAGCACAAAATCAAGAATTGAAGGGCTAATTGGATAAAAGCCAAGATAGACAAATTGAGATAGATTCCCAATGTAGGTTATGTAAATCAAAAGAGGAAACTGTTACTCATATAGTAAGTGAATGTGGCATGCAGGCACAGTTGTTGTTGGCACTCCGTCGCTTCCAGTTGATCCGATCAACGGAACAGCCTGCTCATGAAATTAACGTGCAAGTGGCTGAGCACTCCACAGACACGTGTATCCTTAACGTAGTTCTCGGGGATATTCAGCGTGACAAGGCTGGCCCTTTGAAATACAAGTACAACAGAAACAGGAAGAAAGAGTGAGAGAAAGTTGTGGTGAAAGAGTACAGCAAGGTTCGCCAGCATCCCCTGCCGGAGCCTTGTGGAGCTTTAGGTGTTTTCGCTCAATAAACACTCACAACGCCCGGTCTGGGAATCGAAACCGCGATCCTATGACCGCGAGTCCGCTGCCCTAACCACTGGGCCATTGCGTCTCCACTGCAGGCACAGTAAGAATACAAGGAAAGACTGACGAACTCTGAAGAGCAATCCATTGGGAGTTATGTAGAAAGCTAGGAATTGACCATACTGATAAATGGTCGAACATGAACCTAGTAAAGTACTAGAAAGCATTTTTAATATTCAGACGTACAGATTTTTGAAGCTAGAAGGCCTGATTTAGTAGTTGTAGATAAAGAGAATAGAAAGTGTTGTACTTACGATTGCGAGATCATGATTTCGATTTCCAGAACGAGCGTTGCATTGTGTTCTTGAGCAAAACACTTAATTTCTCTATGATCATTTCGTCATCTGACGTGTGGCACGTCGTGCACCTGTACAAGTAATGTTAATTTGATGGAGAGAGCTCACGTGTACACAAATATTTGGTCGCTATAAACAAAATCATCTGTGTGGTTGTTCAGCAAGAAATTGCAGAAACCTCATATCTAGCCAAACGACGGAGGAATCCATTATAATTATCATCATCATCATCATCATTGCCTTTGCACAGATTCTAACGCTGGAGATGTACTACAGTGTCAGATGTTCACTACCAGTAAACTAAGGTAACATCTCTTATTCTTCGAGCACTTTCCTGAGTATTTGGGCGGTTCCAAGCAGTGCTGTTTTCTGCAAGTGCTCCACCCTTATTGCAGCCCTTATTTGTTCATGTACTTCACGAAATTTTTGCTCACCGTTCCCAGGGCTCCGACAATTATTGGTACTACTGCTACCCTTTTCATCGACCATAACTGCTTAACTTCCCAAGCTAACCTATCATGTCTCTTGACTTTTCTTTCTTCCTTATTGCATACCTTGTTGTCAGCGAATTTGATTACGATGGCATTTGAACACAACACGAATAACAAATATTTCACGATTCTGACAATATCTTATATTATTTCCCAACTGAAGATATATTGTAAGCTGCAATTAGATATTAGTTTTAAATGAGTTTTTCAATCCTGCCCACGTTTTACACTCGGTATTACATATTGTATTGAGTCAAAAATTTTGCAATATTTTGGTAACTTATTTGCTTTATTTAAGTTACAACAAAAGCAATTTAGGATTCAAAATAGAGGCTGCCATGTTGCATTGTCTGAAATCACCTTTCTGCCAGTTATTTGATCCCATGTTGATACTTGTTCTTGTCCTTTGAGGCGAAGAACTCTTTCACTAAAGCTTCTACCTCCTCTTGATTGATGAAGCGTCGCGAGCACAGGAAGCGAACCATGGATCAGAACCAAGTAATGATCCGATGGAGATATTTTCCCGCAGTCCTAACGTGCATCAACAATGGTTAAATTTAAAGGAGTGAGTTAAACATTTAAAAAATAAAAGAAAAAGAAAATTTTGTATTGATTTTTATTTCATACTAGAAACATGAATACTGTGACTACTTGTATACAGCACAGATATCATTTAAAAATGCAATAATGAGATTTTGCTCATTTGATCTTAAAATCTTCCAACAAATGAAATCTAAATGAGATTCAAAGTTGGTGTAGATCACAGACTATAACATTTGAATTAATGTAGATCACAAGCTATACAGAAACATGTTTGTAGATCACATATTACACCGGCACCGAAAGTTATGTGGAAAATTTTTTCCGAGGAGTTAGTGAGAGGACTTTCGGAAAATTCACATGATCCGATTTTTTCCTTCATAACTTTTAGGAAAACGGATATCTTTTGATGAAATTATATAAATACCTTTCAAATGGCATAGATTACGATTATAAAGAAATTTGTAGGGAATTTTTTCCGAGGGGGCAGTCGGGGAGAGGACTTTTCTAAGAGAAAGAAATTCATAAATTATTTTTTTGGTTGAGTGTAATAGAAATAAGTTGTCTTTTTTTATATATTTAGATTCATTTATTTTTCGTTTGAATAATAGAAAAAGGTTTTAAAAAGGATCCCATGTATCATGGTGGCAGAAACAAATTCATAAATACGGTGTTGAATATGGTTTCAATATGTAAAAAAAAGTTACGGGTGATTTAGCTATTGTTTTTAGCACATCTCCACCGTTGGGATCTTTTTAAAAACCTTTTTCTATTACTCAAACGAAAAATAAATGAAGCAAAATTTTTTTTTCAAACTTATTTCCATTACACTCAAGCAAAAAAATAATTTATGAATTTCTTTCTCGTCGAAATTTCTCTCTCCACCCCTTCGGAAAAAAATTCCCCACAAATTTCTTTATAATCGTAATCTATGCCGTTTGAAAGGTATTTATATAAAATTTCGATAAAAGATATCCATCTTCCTAAAAGTTATGAGGGAAAAAATCGGATCTTGTGAATTTTCCGAAAGTTCTCTCCCCACCCCCGGTTCGTTTGCGCAAATTTTTGTTTTCGTATTCGTTCAATACACATTTTCTTACACCTATTACACTTGTTTTTTGTTTGTTTGTTTTTGTGACCGGGAATTAAAGTAAACGTTAACCACAAGTTTTTTGAAAATTCTGTATCATTCTTTATCTCTCCTGCTCAAACTTCGTTACCACTAGTTTCTGTAACTTTAGCATTTTCACTCATTCTTTTCAAACTTGTTTGAATTTTCAAATTGTAATCCACGCTCACGAAAATGTAATTCTGCAAAATATTATCTAAAAATATTGGTAAAGAAAGAAGCAGCAAAAACAAACAAAAAAATTTCCCCGTAAAATGGGGTGCGCGCGTGTGTGTGTGAAATTTCCGAGGGTTGCACCTCACCCCACCCGCCCCCGTTTTCTGGACAAAAAAAAGTGTTTTGTGGCATATTAAGAATTCATCGTAATTCATTCAACGAAAAAAAAAAGCATTTTCCAATAATTCCAGGAAGGGGGGGGCGATACCCACCCCACTTTTTTTCCAAACCAAAATAAGGTGTTTCCGGTATATTAGGAGGTCAGGATACTTGATTCCACGCGAAAAATCGGGTTTTTTTTTACTTAGTGAAGCGCGTGCGGATGTACCTGTACAAATTTACCGAAACAGGCTGACAATGTGAACAATGCTGAGTATAACCGAGAGTTACCCCCCCCCCCCCCTCTCACTCTGAACGTTACTAGTATTTTCGGGCAATACTCCACAACGTGCTATATGTTTCTGGAACTTACCAGAAGCTTCGTTGTGGTTCCATTAATTCTTTTACAAATACATTTAAATTTGGATAAACTATTTGCTTAGAATATGTGTATTTCAACGAAAAAAAAAATACCTGTTTGGCGAATATATTATTCTTTATCTATAACATCGTCGTTGTCGCTGTCATATTATCTGTTATATAACTTCTCTTTCCTGATACATTTGCTAAACAGCTTAAACTGTTTGTATGGCATATTGGCTTCCTTTTTGAAAGGGAAATACTTATATAGTAAACAAATTCTTGCTTTGTGAATAAGCCAGTTAGCGAATGTTGCCGCGCTCGCAAAAAATAACAACCAAAGTTTACTATATTGTCTGTAAACAAAAGAATGACATTGGAACATTTATTCCCTGGCACAATGAAGGGACCAGAAGATGGTCATGGGCCCCACTTAGGTTTTCCGGGCACCAAACCGATGTAGTGACTGCACCTTGCTTTCACTGGCCCTGCCTCCAGTCGAAACGCTCTCGAATATAACAAATGATAATTTCTAGTAAAAGTCCAAGCTTTATTTATAACCAGCAAATCTGCCCATCTATGATGGAGGCATAAAGTGAGGGAGGGAAATCATAACAGTATGTATTGATAAATGTGTAAATGGGCTTGAAAGATTAGAGAAATCACATTATTATTGGTGATGCAGCATTATATTGCAGCTATATGACGTGTCTGCGACTAAGTGACATATGATGATGATTCACTCCGGAACTGAAATAGGCTCCCACCCTCTAGATTATGAATGGTTATGTGGACCACTATTAATGAAAGCCAGAGTTTCCTTCGATCACTACATAAAAAGTATTAAGAAAAAAAATGTTATTTAGATATACTTTTATTTTAGTTGTTTACACTATTTTACGCTTGTTTATACTCTTATACATTCAAAGTTCACAAATTTCCTTATTTAAATTATGAACCATATTCCTTTCGATAATAGGGCGGCGAGCTGCTAGAATCGTTAGCACGCCGGGCGAAATGCTTAGCGGTATTTCGTTTGCCGAGGTCGACTTTGCCTCTCATCCTTTCGGGGTCGATTAAATAAGTACCAGTTACTTAATTGACTCAATTCCTTTGTCTGCCCTTGTTTTTCCGCTCTGTTTAGCCCCCTGTGGGCAATAAAGAAATAAATATCAACAGGATTACAAAACTTCTGGCCGTGAAGAGGGAACAAACAAAGAGACGGACAGACATAATGCCCATTATAGTAAGATAGCAAATTTACCCATCTACGATGGGAAATAAATGGATAGTATCACAAATCTAAACCCTCTGAATTCACGGTTCGGAATCCAGAGTTAATCCTCGTCGCTGGAATTTTAACAAAAACAAAAAAAACAAAAAACAAAGGTGATTTATTAATACAAAACTCAATATCCACTAAAATAATCATACTTTTTCACATTCCTTTTTTTTTTTTTCGCTGAAAACCTTCCTGATTACCTCCTTTGTAATCCCGAAAAGTATCGTGACCATTGGTCCAGACGTTTGACCATGAAGCAGGAACAGACAGACGGACATTACGTCCGTTATAGTAAGATAGGCTTTTTCTATCACTTTGTTTACATTCATTACTCATTGTTTATTTTTTACGTGTATCGGTAATGAAAAGGAAAAAAAAGTTTTGTTCAAAATATGAACAGGAACAAGTGCAGGAGTGGTTGTGTGGTAAGTAGCTTGCTTACCAACCACATGGTTCCGGGTTCATTCCCACTGCGTGGCACCTTGGGCAAGTGTCTTCTACTATAGCCTCGGGCCGACCAAAGCCTTGTGAGTGGATTTGGTAGACGGAAACTGAAAAAAGCCCGTCGTATATATGTATATATATATATGTATGTGTGTGTATATGTTTGTGTCTGCGTCCCCCCAACATCGCTTGACAACCGATGCTAGTGTGTTTACGTCCCCGTAACTTAGCGGTTCGGCTAAAGAGACCGATAGAATAAGTACTAGGCTTACAAAGAATAAGTCCTGGGGTCGATTTGCTCGACTAAAGGCGGTGCTCCAGCATGGCCGCAGTCAAATGACTGAAACAAGTAAAAGAGTAAAAGAGAGGAATATATTTTACAAAAGAAAGAAAAGAAAAAAAGAAAGCAGAAAAAAGGAGACAAAGAAAGCAAACCCCCCCCCCCCCCACCAATGCAACACCAAGTGCTTCAATTGGTTGCATATCACAAGGTTCAACGGAGCCTACCTGAAGCAAGCCAGCGCGCTTGCGGCATTACCACGGCCGATGGCGAGGCTAAGGCGTTGGAAAAGTCTAGTACCCTCGCGGACATCATCTAACACCTCGGTGAGGTGAGCTGCCAGCGATGACAAGAACTTTGCCGTTAGCAGCCAGTCCCTACAAACGTCGCAGACGCCACAGCTTGAGAGAGATAGTTCACTGTCAGGTCCTGATGGGTAAGAGGTAGGTGCTTCATCTGGGGCCCCACGGTCTGTGACTCTTTTGCGCCCTCCCACATCCTGGATGCTGCGGTAAATGGGAGGGTCACTGCTTCCGTAACCGGACGGAAATATAACATAAATTGTTATTGATGGGAGCACTTCAGTGCATTCTTCTATCTTTGCTTCTCAAGTTCTATAGTTAATTACAAGTGATGCCTTAATAACGACATGACTAAACTCTCCTTATATCTTTAACATTTTACATTATATACACGGTTCGAACTCTGCTGAGAGTTTTTGTCTATTTTCATCCACGGGTTTGTTAGAAGCACTAGCGTAACTAGAGTGTGTCCCGCCCGGAGCGGCCTTTTCGTTTGCTGCCCCCAGACCCCACAAAATATCACATATTGCCTATAACAGACCCGAAAGTGACGCCCCTACCCCCACCCCTGCTACGCTAGTGGTTGGAAGGTATAACTGAATTCGTTTCGTAGCAGATCATTAATGTAGGCATTTTTTGTAAATAATATTATTTTGCTCTTTTGTAAGATGATCCTGAGACACCATTTTTGATAGGTTGAACCCTAAATCTTCCTCACCGCTTGTCGTATCTCACTCACTGTCGTAAAGGCTGTCATTTGGGAACTTCATCTTTTGCAACCACTTTACTATCATCTAACCCCACTCGCACTCTGGCTGCCCAATGACCCTGGCCAACGCTGGTGGTCAGCAAGATGAGGCGAACTGACATCTGTTATTTTTCATCCCCTACTCACTTAATGTGTGTATATGAGAAGCACCAGCCTGCTAGAAAGTGGAAGTAACCCCACCAGCTTAACCACCACTCTCACTGAAAGTAAATAACGGACCAACAGAAATCAAGCAAACGAGCGGAATTTAGCATATCATCTCAGCTAAAAAGCTGCAGAATAAGGTAACAGATATACCTGAATCATGATTCCGAATTCTGACTAGAGCCCCAATTCTCCTCAGCAGGTCTTGCTTTACCCAAAATGAAAAATCCATCTCATCTCGTTGTAATCCGTTATGTCTTGAATAGTTCCGACGTATGAGTGTTCAGATTTTGCTGAACAATGATTTGTATATAGTGATCAAATGTTCGTGCTGCACATTAGCTCACACTCTCGATCAAATTGACGTTGTCTGAATAGGTGCACTGTGTACCACGCGTCGGGTGTCGAAGTGATCGCAGAGCCACGTGAGATGAAGTGTTTTGCTCAAGAATACATCGCACCATCCGGACTAGGAATTGAAATCACGATCTAGCGATCGTGAGTGCAACACTCTAGCCATATATATAATATTATTTAATAAGCACAATATATGTTTCTGTGTGCTACTAGTAGTTTCATGCGGCGAATGCATCTCAGGCAGTATTTTTTAAACTCGTCTAGAGGCTTAGCGCAATCTTCAGGCAATACCCATATGGCATAACGAGCTAAAAGTAGGAGGATAGGAAGAGGAAAAAAAATTTTCAGCGATTGTAAACATATGACTAGGTTCCTGTTGGTGAATTGTAAAGTACCATTCTCTTCGAATTGAGCAGCTGTACCGCAGACTCTAGGCCACTATCCTTAATGCCTTACATTTTCAGTCGAAGGGGACATAACTCTAATTCTACCCTTTTGCTTCTTTTTGCTTTCTTTTTCGTTCTCCGGTTTTTCAATCTTCCACCTTTCACTTTAACTTCTTTCTCAGCTTTTCTCATTTTTTCTTTCTCCCTATCATCCTACTTTTAGTTTGTTATATATACCATGTAGGCATTACCTGAAGATTACGCTAAGGCACCAGACGTGTTAAAATATACTGTTTGAGATGCTTTCGCCGCATGAAAGTAATAGCAGCGCAGAAAAATATATATTGTGTTTATTAAATAATATTTATCTCTCACGACAGGGAGTACTTTTTTTTATCTTACCATCATGAAACAGTACATTACACAACGCACTCTTTAGGCCCGTTTACGGGAAACGTTTTTGAGTACGCAAATAAAAGCTCCTATTTCATTATGTCGGCTACGACATAATGATACCAACTTGCAATAGTAGTTTTATTGGGTTGTACCGATATAATGTAGGATACAACCCCATAAAACTGCTATTGCAAGTTGGTGCCGCCATAATAAAATAGGAGCTATTATATGCGTACTCAAAAACGTTTCCCGAAAACGAACTTAAAGAATACATACATATATATAAACGTAAGACCCAAGGAAGGAAGTGAGCTTCAAGCAATACATAGAAAATATGAAAGAAAATAACTTTCAGGAATAATAGTGGTTTATTGGGGCGGAAGTTTGTGGATTTTTTTCCGTATCGAAGTACGATAAGCTGAAAAAAAAAAAAATCTTATATTTCACAGTAGGCAGCCAGGTATGTGAATAAAAATCCAAGAGTTAAGGAATGGAACCTGTCAACCGTGAAATACAAAATAACTTTTTTCAGCTTGTGTGTGTGCGTGTGCGTATGTATGTATGTATGCATGCATGTATCCTCTAACCCTTATGCCAAACACCCTTACTACACTACCCTGTCTCTCATACACCTATCGTTCTATCTTTCCTTCACTCTGTAGTATATGTAACGATAATAATTTGTGTAGTTACCAGTTGTAACGGGTAAAATTTGATTAGGTACAGAATAATATGAAATATCGGAGTCAGCAGTTGTAACGATAAAATTTTTTTGTTATAATTGCATGTTGTAAGATGGGAAAGATGAACAATGCATGAAGTTTTAAGGGTGGAGATGGAGTATATGTAATCTGGGTATACCCCCCCTTTTAAATTTTGTTTTTTTTACGGAATCCCACGTTTTAGGCTATGGAGATTCCGATTCTGAAAAAAGATTTTCAAAAATCTCAATTTCAAAATTTCGATCCCCCCCCCCCCCGGTTTTTATATAGATCCACAGGGTAAACCTAACGCTAACTCAAACCCTAACCCTGACCCTAACCCTAACACTAGTTTTGTGAGATTTGGCTGTTATTTCTAGCATGTAAATAGCCTGCTTGGTGGGTGGGTGGGGGGGGGTTAAAAGTTTTCAAAATTTTTTTTTTCAGAATCGGAATCTCCATAGCCTAAAACGTGGGATTCCGTAAAAAAAAAAATTAATAAATAAGGTGTGGGGGGGGGAAGGTTCAGATTACATATAGTCCATCTCTACAGTTTTAAGAAAGTATTTATTTACCGTTACGTTGAAAAATACCATATCGCGACGGGCAGGTTATGATAAATCCAAAAACATGCGAAGTAAAGTTTGTGTTTGTGTCCTCTTCATTGTTTAGTATTAATTACAGAGAGCGGTAGAATAATGTTGTAAGAGAACAGAATTAGAGATGGTGTGGGACGTTGTCTCACAGTTGCTGACAGTAAACTTCATTTCTCCCTCTGACCAAGTTTCTAGCTGGTCAGCCAGACTTCGTTTTCACTGAGTCGTTACCATGTGACTGGACTCGTTAAGTCGTCACCGACTGGTGACTAACTAACTTTTTGCTTGGTGGTTTATGCTTTTATAACTATCCAGAAGGATAGACATATCATTGAAAACAATAGATCTAGTTGGTGGTCTTGTTATCTAAGAGGTTAGAAAGGGTGAAGTGGAGAAGACATTATTTCGGCCTAGCTAAAGGCATCTGGAAAATGTAAAACTGCTGTCACAGAAAAACCATTGTTCCATTTGATCACGTTCTTCTTATCAGATACCCACAAAACAATACAGAAACCTGAAAGCTAGATAAAATCACGAACATACAAAGGAATTAATGCATACATTTATAATTACTTATACCAACACTCAAATTTTCAGAGTCTGTAAGCTTGGCAAAATTATAACAATCCCAAAGCTGAGAGAAGATCCATCATACAGGTCCACTACACTTCTAAGCACAATTTTAGAAAGGCAAATCGTTGATATAATGAATTCACACATCACTTTCTTCAAATCACAACATGAACTTCCACTTGTTCTACTCTAGACACTATTGTACATATACTCTGTTTATACAAGAGACTTAAAGAAGCACTAACTAAATTCGCTGTTTCCTTTCTTACGATTAGCAGCAACACTAGAACACATAAACTACAACTAAACAAAACACTCAATAACACAACAACAAACATCTTAGCACTACAAAAGTTTTGATGACAAAATTTCCCATTTGTCTAACTTTTTCCTCCCTCCCATTTGTTTTTTTAAGTGAAGCTTTTAAAGAAATTTTATCTGGAAACAGTGACAGTCGTGGCTTTGTGTCACATCGAGAGTATGTTTCGAACAGTTACAATGTCAACTCAGTTGCTTTAGATATAAATAAAAAATAAAAAAAACACATTGTTAAATATACAACTTAATCACGTAGTTTTGTTTTTGCAATTAATAATCGTTTGTTGATTTTCTTGTGATTACTGTGATAAACATTCCTCGCACAAGCTGTTGTCATGGTAAAATATATGTGACGCCACTTCCTTTAACTGACGTCACTTCCTCATCCGTTATAACTTCGAGAATTTTCGCACTATTTCACTTATTCTGTTATCCACTTCGTGAGATATTATATGCCTACGCTGTTGTTTCATTCAATTTGTGAAATTTGTGAAAATGGCCAAATGGGACCAAAGGGATCCGCGTTGGATAGTAGAGGTGCGCCCCGATGGTACAAATGTGAATAATTGGCACTGGTATGTATGGATATTCATTTACAGTGCATATTCCTATCAAACCAGACCGGTTTCGGTAAATGTGTTTCAAACTCACAGTAACCACGCGCACTTAACATCTGTATAATTTTATTAGATCGTATGTAATATATAAATTAGATTCTGTAGTTTTTCTATATATCCAGAGTACTAGAACATTGAATGGTACTTCTTTATTTTTCCTCCCCCTCACCACCACTTCGTAGGGTTTCTTGTCTTTCGTTTTTGGGTGTCTGAAAAAAAAAAATTACGGTAAATTAAAACCAAACGGGGATTTAATCTAATGCATTCTTTTAGAAAAGTTACTAAAAAATCATATCTTAATTTGTTATTAATTCATTAATTGAGACATGATTTCGTTTCTATTTCTAGTCTCTATAATTTTTTAATCTTGTCCTTGATGAAGTAAAACGACGAACCCCATAAACCTCTATTGAGTATAATTGCTATTGTTTAATAATGATTTCTCCAATTGTTTAATTTTCTGTTTCTTCTCGAACATTCCACATATTTGTCACATCAAGAAAGGTCTTCGCTAGAGTGCACATGATCGGGTAATAGTAATACATTCAGGAACCTTTTTCTCGGTGCATATTTTATTGTCGATCTTACTAAATTCGGTCATCGTCTCTCGAAAGTGATATAACTGTTCTGTATTACGTAATGATGGTATTTAAAATGTAAATTATTATAGAAGCTGATTTAATTCTTATTTACGGTGAAAAAAAATTAACTGGAAAAATCTCTTTTCATTGGATTCGTTTAAATTAACTTTCGTATAGGTTAAAGCATAGTATAATGTTACTCATTTAGTTTTCTATGTGTACTTTTGATTTATTTATTTTAGGGACCCTTTTTGAATTTAAAATTTGTTTTTAAGTATGTCTTATAATAATAGATGTAATATACTCTGTGCTGAAACTATGATTTACCTGGTTTCTAGAACTTTTCATTGTTTAATACTATATAAAACGCTATGGTATAGTGGTGCCAACGGCCACATTAAAAATAGACAAACTATTCGTAAATGTATACGCTTTACTCTGGCTTCTGTGGGGATTATTAATTATAAGTACTATGTACTTTTCTGCGATGACTCGCTGTCTAAATTGAACATTTCCATTTTATCTATTTGTGTGTGTAGAACCATGCCGCTACGCTTGAGGCAATTTTGAATCCCTATTCGAGCCATCAAACTTGCGTCGCTATGCTTTTGGAAAATAATTAACGTCATAACATGCTGTTTCTTTTGCATTTTGTCTCTTTTCCAAGTACACTGTGACTAGTTTGAGTCATAAGTGAACTACGGTCATTCATGTTGGGGCACTGTCCTGAGTTATCACTTATTTGTTTGGATTAGAGATTCAGAATCTGATAAATAAATAAATAAATAAAATCATGCGCATAGGAGATTCACAGCTGCAGCATTTTTTTCGTATATAATATTTCGTTTGCATTTGAAGTGTATAAATATATATTTTGCTTGCATTTACATATTCCCCCTTACTTTAAACTGAAACTACAAAAGCAATAAGAATCTCGGTTTAAAGCTTTAGAAATGTATGTATTAATTACAGGGACAAAAAATATGAAAATCCTGTAATAGTTGTTCCGGAGACATTTTCGTGAAATGCAAATCGCCATATAAGCTATCAGACAGGTACGAATCTTAGTATCCCATCGTACTTCTTGAGTATCTGCAAAATTCCTGGTTCCCGTCTATGTGATTATTACATACATGAATGACAGGATCTATGGTTATGATTCTATGTTTGGCAGTCAAATGTTGATGATAGCTTAACAACAGTATTGTTATATGATCCCAACAGATCGGCCTCTGGCAGGATATATAGCAGTACAAGTAAAAGGGCAGCTACATTTTTAGAATCAACCTCAATTAGAAAGCACCACCTTGTTCCCAGTTCCACACTACTGAACATCCACTGTGCATCTGTCACATGCTCAACATCACAATTTCATTTGATTAATACAAATTTATTAGTTTCAGCAACCTATCAAACTCTTCCCAGTTGCTTTCTCGTTCTGCTAAAAGTCTTCTCTGTAAACATCCTGATAGTATTTTTGATTGCAAATGGTTTCACTGATAAATGCGACACCTCTTCCCCCATCATAAGCTCATCAATAGATTATCGCTTTTATCAGTAATAGGCATTTTTCATACAGGTCCCCATAAAACCATCAGTTTTTTTTTATTTTATTTTATTTTATTTTGCTGATTCTGAATCTCTTGTTCAAAACATAGAAGTTCGAAGGGTTTTTTTAAAAAATAAAATTGATAAACAAATCAGAAAAGGGATTAAAATATCCAAGCTTAAATGATCAAATGACAAAGCTTATTTTAATTGGTTAAAAAGTGGACATCAACCCTTAAGCATTGAATCCAACCAAAATATTCTACCTGTTTTATATTCAAACTGGCCAGATCTGGCCTCTGCCATCTGCTATATAATTTCATTAAAAAACTAATCACATCATCAAAATCTCAAAGCTATCACATAATGCGTGATTAATTAAAAACAATATGAATAAATAAGCATTACTTTTGACAGAATGATCTGAGTGCTAAAGGGTTAAAATGGTGAGGATGAGGAATGCCATGAAATTGGAGCTGAGCTTAGCCAGTAGACCTTTTTGTGACTTAAGATGCATTTACAGCCATGATCATATCGAAAGAGGTCTTTATCTTGAAATCAGTCATGTACTTCATATGCAATGTCAGATTGCCAATTTGTTATGTTTGCTAGATATATATGTATATATATATATATATATACACACACACACTATCTCATTGGTTCCAGATAGTGAATTATGGCTATGTTGGGGCACTGTCTCTGAGTTTTGAATCAATATAAAAATTAAGAGATTCTCTAAGACACTTACTAAACGATGCATTTATACCAATCGTCTGAAGTACACATAACGTGTCACATATTTTAAAACTTGTGGAATAAGTCATTTGAACACTGAGAGCCAATAAAATCCTTAGGTGAACTGGTTCAGAGAGATAATTATTTTGGGTATAAACACAATATCATGTGGATGGATCTCACTTAAGTTTAAATTATAAAAATGTTTGATCAAAATGTCTACATATATATGTATTATAACGTACGAGGCTATGTATTCCAGAGACACTTGTATTGTTGATGTTGACTCAGTATAACACTATGACAAGGACGGTTCTTTGATTTACGGGTGCAGCCCATCAAATGGGATTCCTCTTCACCCTGAGTCTACCGTAGAACACACCAAGTATGTTACACTGTGGCAACATATTTGGCATCTCATTATTGCAAAGTGAATATTTTGAACCATTCAACAATATTTGAAGGAAAGATACATATTGCTGACTCTGAATGCATACATGTAAAAATGCTATTTCTTTCCCAAACAACAAACTTCCAAAATTTTGCATTTATAATCAATTTTTACAATAGTCCAAAGAATTTCTTTGAGAACTACATTTTATATATGCATGCATATGTGTGTGAGAGGAGTAGTGGTATGAAGTGTTCCTGATTGGAAAGACAGCATGCTAGAGAAATTCAAGATGTTGGGAAAAATGTGTTCAGAATGATCATGATGTACTTGTCCTTACTGATGTTGAAAAGAGGCTTGTAAGTGCTTTGAGAGAGACTGTTTAATGAAGTGACTGCATAGAAGAGAGAGATTTCTTGACTAGACCCAACATGGAATCAGCCATCCAACTTGACATCATTATGATTAACGAAGTAAGAGCTGTGAATACAGTGATAAGTCTAGATTACAAGAATAGGTCTACCTGAATCGGCCTTCATCTCTTGTTTATGATAAATCTGCAGGTCATAACAGAGTTGTTAAAACCAACATCCATGAAAACTCCTGTTATGCCAATTATCTAGTTCTTATGACTGAATTAGTCAAAGATTTGGATGAATTCCTGATTTGGAAGCAAGAATCAAGTGGCCTCAAAGTAAACTAAATGAAGATTAAAACATTTGTAAGTAGTAAAGAAGGAGTGCCCTGCTACCATCAGGAGTTGTTTGTATTCAGTGTGCCATAATGGAATAAGGAGAAAATTCCTTATGTTGCACCAGGTTATGCACAAGAGTTGTTGCAGGACCAACAACAGGCAAGCTGTCAGAGAAACACACTTTATATACAACAGATGCTCAGAAGCAGTAAGTACCAAGAGCACCTGAGAAATAGAAGCTCTCAAGTACCCAGAAGTTCTAGAAGTGGTTGATAACTTCTCTTATCTGGGTGAATCTAATTAGTAGTGGAGGTAAGTATCCTAAAGGATGGTAGCCAGAACAAGATTAGACTGGAAGAAGTTTGGGGAGTTGTTACCTCTGCCAGTGAAGAAGGGAAGATTGTATGACACTTGTATATGCTGCTTGGTAGTGAGATATAGGCCTTGAATGTTGAGGATTTACAAAGATTATATAGAAATGAATCAAACTGATTTACTGTATGTATGATGTTAATGTGCATGAAAAATAGAGTACAAATCGTTGTTATTATGCAAAAATGTCATAAGTCCAAAATGTTGCTTTTTCAGAAAAAGAAAGAATAGTTTCACCTTTCTATAGCAAAACTGCTGTACTACACTTGGACAATCTTTGATATCTTGGCATCTGAAGCAGCTGGAGATACAATAGTTTGATCAAAAGAACTGGCTATTGCAAGCAAAAATTAATATTGAAAAAAAAAAAACAGATTTAGACATATGACAGTTTAACATAACAGCAACAAAATGAATTAGGGAAAAACTGGTTGCATGAGGTATTAGAGGTGGTGTCCAAGAGAGAAAACTGCACTGATGTGATGTTTATAAAGACTGATAGCTGTATAAAGTAGTGCAAGTGAATGGAACCTGTGAAAGACTGATGAAGAAAGACGCAGGCTGAAGTGAAGATTGACTTTAAGATGCTGAGACTCAAGAAGATGACAAAAGGATTGAATGATTAGTGAAATGCAGTGCTGGATAAAATCTGTTCCTTGTGCAAGCATGGCAAAATAAACTTTAAAATGGTGCTGTATATTCCTCCATAGTTGAGTTTCTTCCCTGTTAGCCTCCATCTGTTTCCTTCTCTACCTCTGTGATGCCTTCCTTTGTCTCAATCTTTCTAATTTCTCATGCTCTCCATCTCTATCATTCATCTCTGTCACACATCTTCCCATAACTTATACTCTCTCTGTTCATCCCCCCACTACTCCAGTTCCCTGTATCATACTGCTCATGAATCTAGGAATGGCATTGGATCTGTCTAACTCTCTCATCTTTCTGACACATACATACAATCCTCTCCTTCATGCTACCTGTGTAGTGAAGGGTGGTAGCAAATCTGCATATTTTCTCACACCTTATTCACCCTATCAAGACATGTATTATGAAGGATAGCGTTAGGTCACTCAATTACTATCCCTAACTTAGACTCTTTCACTTCACAAACATATAGCCATTATAAGTCTTCCATTATTCCTCCTAGCACTGTAATTTACTCTCTTTCTGATAGTGAGTGAAGCTTAGAACAGGAATTTTCCACAGCTCTTCATCTCTGCACCTTAGCACTCAGTTGCTAAGTGGTATCCAAGAGATAAGAAAAAGCTACTTGGAAGGCCTTCACAATGATAGGAAGATGATTTAGTTAAATGATTTGGAAGATGGAAAAGAATGGTGTGATCAAGAAAGAATTGGAAGTGCATTGTGACCAGCCGTATATTACAGCATCTGACATCTGGTCAATAAAGTGATATACTATATATGGTTTCAATGCAATTTTATCAAAATCAATATGCAATAATTTAAAACTGACAAAAATTTAATTCAAGTGTAAACAGTTAGTTTTAAGCTCTCCTGTGGCTGGTGGTAGGAAAAGCAATTGGCTGTAGAAAATCTGTTTTAGCAAATTTCATCTGGCTCATGCAACCACGGAAAGTGGATGTTAAAATGATGCTAATGAAATTTAAGAGACCAAGTCAATCTCCCCCTTTCCAGAATTTCTGGAAAATTGTCTAACTTCATGAAATGCATAGCTTTAGTGTATAAATTATAATATGAATAGCATTTTGAAGATTAGTGAGTTGTATCTGAAAAAAATAGTAGCCACTAAATGTTTTTCTGTTGTTAGTTGTCTATTTCCAATTATTTTATGTATTACTTACTTTTGAGTAAGCAGTTTATAAATAACTTACTCAAAAGTACATTTTGAAGTAATTCAGAATTTTATAGAGTTCAGACAAAGTCTGGATTTGGTGTCATGAAATCAAAATTAAAAGCAACTACTGGATTACTAGAGTTGGAGTTGATAAAAATATACCAACTCTATAAAGGAGTAACTGATTGAAGTACTTCTGTTTCTGAGGACAAGATATAATTTTTATCTCACTTAATTCAATCCCTAATGTTACATACTACATTCTCTTAAATTTTATTTTCAAACAATGCTTCATCCTCAGAAAAGGAAGTTACATGTCTTGGTTTATTTCTACTAAAATGGTGTATTCAGTTGCTTTACAAATTCATTTGTTGAATTTTAACTATGGTGTACTTTAGATTGTTGACGTGGTAAACAATGATGTTCCTGATTTTCTTTTATAGTATTTTCTAGTTTTAATACTTTCATATCCTTTTGTTCTATAGCCTCTTAATGAAAGCTGCCTTTTTTGATTTTATAGGTTTTGTCTTATGCTTATTTGCTTGAAGCTTCTTTAATAAATAATATAAAAAAGCTATATATAATAGCATAGTTATAGTCTTTTGAAACCCAAATTTTAACAGTTGGTAAGAAGTAACCTGATGAGTTACATTGGACATGTATGTTGTGTGCATTCATTTAATATAAGAAATATCTGATTAGTCTAACTACAAATAAAGGAATCAATCAGAGAGTGATTAAAACATTCATATCATCATTGCTAATTTGAGAGTTTATAACCTCAATCAGTTGTAAATCTATCATTATCAAATATATTGATACTAAATTGCTTTCCTAATTTTTCAGGGTAGAAAAAAATGCTACATCTTGGTCCAAAAATAAAATTACAGAACTTCTTGCTGGCTTTGTTATACAAGATGAAGACTGTAAGTAATGCTATTCTTGTGATGTTTAGATTTATTTTTCTAGCTTCATTTTTTTCTAATGCTAGCATGAGTCTACTGTATTGTTTAATGCTGTCAGCACATTTTCGTCTCATACTCTTTGTCCATTTTAGTTCACTTGTCTCTGGTGACAAAAGCTTTTTCTGTTTGAAGTCAGTGATGATAGTCTTTTCAGATTCCCTTTGGCTGTTGAGATTAATGCAAAGAGTGTTTAGCTTAAATTTCTTCAGGCTAGTCATTGTAAGGGAAAGATATGGAGTTGTGAGTTGTAGTTCTGATGATAAATTTTTAAGTGAAATGTCTAGTTAGGGGTTTTGAAGATGAGACACAGTAGGGTTAATAGCAAGAGCTATTGGACCAGATGAACTAGGCTGCAGATGGAAATATGGAATCCTAAAAGAAATCTTTCTGTTATATAAAGTTATGAAGCAACATATATATCCCAATTGTTTTTCGTTTTAATTACAAGTTTTATTGATTGACTAGGAACCCCTACAACTAGGCCATGGTCAAATGAATCCTCAGAATAAATTATCTCTTACTCTTTTTAATATCATAATTAACAATCGGGCTCAGTGTCTTAAAAATCAGGATCAAAAGATATCTATGTTGATTTTCTGATGCCATAATGAGAAAACATACACACAATATATTAAAGACACAATATATTAAGTGTAAACAAGTATAAAAGTAGAAATTCCAAAGTAAAAACATATTGTACATACTTTAATTCCAAAACAAAAACATCCTATTCATACATTAAATCAAAATTAGAGGTGGATGACATCCCTATCAGTGGCTAAGAAATACCTAATAAATTCTATGTGGTCCAGCTTTCATTTAGTGGAAAATTTCTTCATAATTGAATGTCTAATATTTTAAAATTAAAATGTTTTTAAGTATTAGATATTGTTTAAGTTTCTGACTTTAGTTTATAGATCCACTCTAGGTTAGACTTTAGTTTTATTTATATACAGAGAAACCTTAATATTAAAATTATTAGGTACTGTCCATAGTTATTACTATGTATCTGTATCAAATCATTCAAACAACAAGAGAATCCAAAAGTGGCAGGTGGCTCATATCCTTGATTGTTCCATGGTTGTAGAAAGGGCATTCCACTTAATGCTTGCATTACACTTTGATGTCTCTGGTTAGACCAAATGCAGTGTAGATTAAAAAATCTGCTTACTCCATTATTTATTTGAGCTTTGGTGCTTTCTACACATTTCATATATATCTTACACAACGAAAATCCAATTTTTCAAATTTATCTTCCAACGTTTTTAATCCAAAAAATTGTTGTATCACAGCAAGCCAAAAAGTATTATAAATATAGGTCTGAGAGTTCACTCTCAATATGGATTTACAAACTTAAATGGAATCACAAATAAGGAAATTCCATCAACTCTACTTTGGTTACATCATATACTCCACATCTTTATACTACAACTTTCAAAAGATGAATAATTTGAACCCCCTCCTTCCTTGGTTTTTAAAAGCTTGCAAAAGATTCTTTTCTTGCACAACATTTTATAGAGATGAACCCAATGCAATGACTTATCTTCTGCTTCTGGGTTATAATAGTATTTTGTTGGTGTCTTGGTCATGTCTGCACCTCTGGGATGAGAAAGACAATAGCTAGAGAAACTTTTCAGTGCCATATATTTTAAACTGTATTTATGAATGTCTCAAGGAAGAGGTGACTTAGAAATCCTAATAAATTCCATGACCTCCAGCTTTCAATAAGTGAAACCTCCAGAGATAGTTGTTTCCAACTCTCTTTATTAGACACACTCTTAGTTCCCTCTTTCTTTCTATGAAATCTTGAGCTACTACCAAAATGTATTTATTTTATATAGATTCACACTCAACTATATATAACATGTCTCACAAAATTGCTGCACATTTAAAACAATTTATGTTATGTAATGTTTCAGACAGTAACTTTAGACATTACCATACATATAAATTCTACTTTTCTTTAAAAGCAAACATTTGTAGGAAAATCTGAATCATTATCCTTCAATGTAAAAAAAAAAAAAACAGAAAATTTATATATTCTTCATATGCATTGAGAGCTGATGTCTCCAATCACAACTGTACTGTGAATTGCTCACAGATGCCATTTGTATGAAAAACAAAGGATGCAAGTTATTTTTAATCGTTCCAAAAAAAAAAAAAATTGGGGACAACTCCGAATTTGTTTGCTCTTGAACCTCTGAACAAGAAGCATAGATTTACCATATTTATAGAAACAAAATTACTGCTATACGTAAGTATGCTTGAAAGATTAGCATATTTAAAAGACTGAATCACAGCTTAATTATGATTTTTCACACCCATGTATGTACAATATTGTACATCTATTTAGTGATTCTCTCATCACTCTTTCAGTCAGTGTGGTGAAGTCTATTGCTTTGCTGAGAGGGTCTAGTAGAACCAAAGCATGTCTGGAGGTGTCTTCCATGTTTGCTGAAATGATTAAAATAATATTAATCTTTGAGCTAAAGTTGTACTTTCCTCACAACATAAGTATTTCTGTTATATTTTGTTTAGGACAAAGATTGTATGTTCATTGATAGCTCAAGACTGGCTAGTCTTATCTTCTGGATGAAATGGTTATTAGTAACATTTGTTTGACTGCTGAAAGAAACTTCTCATAAAGCTAAAAAATTTCAAGTTTGGTATTAGCATTATTGTCAGTATTAATACCTTGAGTCTAGTTGCCAAATAAATGGCAATAAGAAATAACTGTTTTAGTGTTGTGTAGCCATGCCTACAGCTAAGGCCTGCAATTTTTCTTGCAAGAAAGACACTTTGCTAGAAAACCAGTTACTTTATGAGTCAAAAGAGCTATGTAGACATCTAGCTTGCTAGAAACAACAGCCAAAAGGCTCTCAAATTAGACACTACTACTTTAAATAAGGAAAGAACACCTTACATGATTTTGACTAGAGTTGATCTGGTGTTAAGCAACAACAATCAGTTATACATAAAAAAAACCCATCCCAGTCATTATAGTGTAGGAAAATATCATACACTGTCATCTTATAATTGCTAAGTATTTTGTGAAGAAATTTTATTTGAAAAAAAGGGAAGTCATGGATTTATCTAATCAGTTTAATTTTCTTTCTTCGAGAATGGAGGAGGATAGCTGCGTGAAAAAGTGCCACACCCTAACAGTTGAGGGAACCCGTGGAAGAGGTAGGCCCAGGAAGACCTGGGCTGAGGTGGTGAGGCAAGACCTTCGTACATTGGGCCTCACCGAGGCGATGACTACGGACCGAGACCTTTGGAAATGGGCTGTGCGTGAGAAGACCCGGCAAGCCAAGTAAGATCGTTGCCAGTGCCCCTGGACTGGTTCTTGTGCGGGTGGCACATGAGATGCACCATTTTGAGCGTGGCCGTTGCCAGTACCGCCTGACTGGCTCCTGTAGGATTTTCGAGCGAGATCGTTGCCAGTGCCCCTGGACTGGCTTGTGCGGGTGGCACATAAAAGACACCATTTCGAGCGTGGCCGTTTTCGTGCGGGTGACACGTAAAAGCACCCACTACACTCTCTGAGTGGTTGGCGTTAGGAAGGGCATCCAGCTGTAGAAACTCTGCCAAATCAGACTGGAGCCTGGTGTTGCCATCCGGTTTCACCAGTCCTCAGTCAAATCGTCCAACCCATGCTAGCATGGAAAGCGGACGTTAAACGATGATGATGATGATGATGACCATGACCTATAATGTCTTTCTTACATTTCATGGGGGTAGTTCCTTTATTTTTCAGAGAGAGACCCACACATGACCACTACACTAAGTATAATATGCTATTTTAGTGTTTGGGTTGGGTAAGAGGTTCACTTAGAATACTCTGTTTCAACTGATTTTACTGAGATTCTTTTATATTGGCAAGTATTCCTTGTGTTTTGTGTGTGCATGTGTTTGCATGCCTGTTATGCTTTAGGATTTCATAGATGTTTTAAAATTTTATGTAAGAAATATTTTTGGATTTCTTTATGTCAGTTTAATAAAAGAATTTTGGCATGTAGTGTATACTTTAATGTTGGTTCACCAGGCATTTCATACAGTTTTCAGTTTATTGTCGTTGATTTGAATGGATTTTTTGTTGCTTGAAGCTGTTTTATTTGACATAGGTTGTACATCTGAACAAGAAGAAAAGTAAAGTTCAGGAATGACCACCAACTTATAGGACAAGCTTTATTCTAAATATAGTTTTTACTTTTGGTTCCCCTACTATTAAGTAATCATGACAGAATGGAAAACTCTGAGATTTCAAACCTTAAGTATAATGTCTTCTAATAGCTTGCAGTAGAATCACTGTTTTGTTTGAAAATCTATCCTTGTAAAAAGCATAAAAAAAACAAAATTTCTCAAATGATTGGAAATTCTTGTTTCTCATATTTTAGGAAGGCTTTTAACACTTTGGTGCTGAGACCTGCTTTCAGGAGTGATATATTACTATGCTTAGAACCCAAAGAAATCTAGTAATGATGAATTTAAAATTTTTTTCAATAGTGTAAATGACTTATTGATAATCATTTACTAATTACATAAAGAAACATTTGATATATAACACTAAGAAACACAAGTTTTGTTCACCTGAAGTTTTTCTTGTGTCTATATGTATCTTTTGGTATTGAGCCAAAAAAAAAAAATCATCTTGTTTTCTGTCATCAATGTTTCCAAAAATAGTTTTAATTTGTATTTAGTCTTTTTATAATGCAACCTTCTAAATAGTATGAGTGTTGAAGATTACATTTTTTTTGTGTGAATACTTTTATCTTTTGCAATTAGAGACTGTATCTAGTCTTCCATCATAGTAATCCTCCAGCAATCTTAGTACCTTCTCTCTGTTGTTGCAGTGTCTTAGTGAAACCTTTCACTTGGCTCCCTACTTTTACTGATGTTGTATAAGTATTGGCTGAGAGTCAAGGTGCTTATGCAAAAAATAGCCTTTTAAAGGCATGATCTTATCAGTTTCAATAATCTTTCCCACCAGTTCCTTGTAATATTTTGGTGAATCTCTTGACATCCATAAACTACACTGAAATGCACAGTATTCTGCTTCCCTTGCTTTCAAAATTTTTGGTCCAGTAAATATACCATTATTGATATTGGTATCAAAAAGCTTTGGAAGTGTATGGCAGATTTCTTGAAAGGCCTTTACAAACTGTTTTATCAATCCCAAGCTTGCACGAAGTGAAGTAACAAAACTTCTGCAGGTTCAACAAGATGCAACCAGACAACAGTTAACCTTCTTGGCAGTAATTTCTAATGTTTCATTGAACTTTCCAGTAATGATTCACCAAAAGCACTGCAACCCCATAAACAAAAGAAACACAATTTGTTTAATATCCTTCTGCAAATCAGACATAAAGACAAACGTCTTGAAATCCATACATACGTCTCACTTCAGTTCTGTGTAGTTTATTTTCGCAAGTAACTGTATAACATTTACATAATCTTCTTTCAATTTGTACCTAGTGTGCAAGAGGTGGAGGTGGATATTGGGTTTCTGTTGTGAAGTGAAATTGCTTTTGAGGCTTTAAGTTGAGCTGTCTGTGAACAGTTACGATTCCATGAGGTCATGCTTCAGTCCAACAGCAGTAAACAGTCATGTCTTTAGTATAACACATCTCCATTAACATGAAAATTAATTGCAAATTCTGCATGCTTTTTTGATACACAGTAGTCCTGTTATCTTCACATATTAAATTCCACTCTTTTAATTTGGATACTAAACTGCTTACCTCGCATTAACCTACTGTATAACATCAAAATGCAGATATAACAGTCATCATGGTGTTTCATCAGCTCTTTCTGATTTATGAGAATTGTAAAAGGCATATCCTTTCACACACCTCTTCCACGTGGCTTCTGCATGATCAACCAAAGGCTCTTCTGGGTCACTTTCAAAATACAGTCTATATGCTGTCCTTTCATGTGATATTTGCATTGCTTCATCATAATATCTACAAACATAAGAATGTATGATTTTAGTTATATAAAATATTATTTTAGATATATAGGTGGAAGAAATATTCATTACTGTCACTCACCAAAAAATAAATATTGGAATTTGGAATTATAAGTATAATGCTGTAATTATTGATGATGGAGAAAAACTAACATTTTGATATCAGTACCCTAAATGTAGTAACAGATGGTGAGAAAAAAATCATGCTAAACAAAAATTTTACCAAGTATTTTAAGTAGTGTAATCATTCTTATTTTTCTATGGGTGAGATTTTCTCTTTTTTATTTGTAGCAACCTTTACCAGACCAGAGTGAAAAACTAGACTAAATATCACTGGTCAGTCTCTATTTTTTAAGCACTTCCTATTTTACCGAGATTGAATTCTTTCCCCTTTACTGCCACTTTTAATTAAATTTATCTTCTTTTTTTTAAATGTATGTTTGCAGACTCTAATGTATATCTTTTTACTGTGAGTTCCAAGTCTAGCATTTGATAGTTGGCTTAGACAGACAACGGAATGTGAATGGCATATACAAAAAGTAATGTTTAAAATGTAATTTCTAAGAGTTGCAAATATTTTATGTTATTGATGTAAAAGAGTAATTGTTTCTATTTAAAATCTGAGACAGAAATATAAATTTCAATTTTTTTTTGTTATACCTAAAATACAGCATACATTTTGACCAAAACATAGTTATTTTAATGAGCTCTAAGAAAAATTCTCATAAATATTTTTCAATGATGATATTTTAGTATTATTAAACCATTTTAAATTGCTAGGATCTTATCTATTTCAACCTTTGTTTCTTTTTTAAATCCATTTTCATTGTGTATCCTTATTGATGATTTTAATTTCCAGTTAAGCACATCAGATTCACTTTGTTGATTCTTAGCTTTTTGAAACCTTAATTGAATATTTACATTTCAGTTTTGTGCAATTTCTCATAACATACTATAGTAGAACCCTATTTAACAGTTAAATGAAAACACTGTGCTAATTAATGTAGTTTTACATCAGAAATGCAGGAATCTATTCAAGAACTTTCAGATTATTTGGGTGTGTTGTTCAAATATTTTTTTCGTATACTTCATAGTAATAAAGGATTGTAAAAACATGTTTACTCTTTAACAATATATTTGAAATATAACATAGTTTCACTTTAGTTCTTTGAAAAATATATGACCAGGTCATCTGAACCTCATTTTACATTCCTCTTTTTCTTTGCATGCACTTATCTGTAGCAGCAAAGTTCTTGTCTAAGGTTCTCAGAACTTGCATACTTTGTCTTATGTTAGTCCATAGCCATTGTAAATTGTTTGAACTTTCCAAGTTTGCATAATGTTGTATCAAATTCTTTTATGGTCATTTACTTCTTTTGTTGTTAATTTTCATTGATTTTTTTTTTATTGTCCACTACTTGTTTTCACTCTGATGATTCAAATTAAGGCTGAGATAAGTTAATTTATCTGAATGTGATTCAAATAAAGCATCAAAACTAAGCTCTCTTCCATTGTTAGTCATCTTCATCATCATCATCGTCATCATTTAATATCTGTCTTCCATTCTGGCATGGGTTGAACAGTTTCACAGGAGCTGGCAAGCCAAAGAGCTGCATCACCCTCCATTGTCTGCTTTGGCATACTTCTACAGCTAGATGCCCTTTCTAATGCCAACCACTTTATGGAGTGTACTGAGTGCTTTTTATGTGACACCAACACCAGCAGAGTCACCAAGTAACTTGCAAAATGAAGACCCCCTTGGTTGGGAAAGGGAGTGGATCTGAGGGAGGTAGCTTTGTTGCTGGTTGAGAGATTAAAGTATGATATTGGGATAGATAGGTGTCTTACTATAGAAGAGATACTTGGTTACCCCAGTTGGAAAAGAAAAGAGAGTAAGGAGAGATAGAAAGATAGATAGATAGACAGTGTGTGTGAGAGAGGGAGAGATGCGGGTAGTGTTGGAGATGCATTGAAACATACCCACAAGGTATAGAGTAAGGCTGTTTCATAAGAGTGTGAGGGGAAATGTTTAGTGATGGGGAAGAGGTGACTGTAACAAGTGATGATAAGTTGGAAGGGTGGGGTATGGTAGATATTATGTGAGGGCATGAAGAGTGTGCAGGTAGACATCTAAGGGAGAGTAGAGGAGCCTGCTGCATGTGGTAATCATAGGCAGTGGGAGTAGGAAAGATGGGTTGTGGTGGAGTTTTAACACAGGGCAAATGATGTGTGTGTGTATTTGAAGGGATGTGGCCTTAAAGGACATGCCTGTATGTATGGCCATGATTTTACTTAGCTTGACATGTCTTCTCAAGCACAGCAAATTGCCAGAAGTCTTAGTCCCTTGTCACCTCCATGAGGCTCAGCATCTGAAAATCATTTTCGATCACTTAGTCCCACATCTTTCTGGGTCTACCTCTTCTGCAGGTTCCCTCCACAATTAGAGATTGGCATTTCTTTATGTGGCTGTCCCCATCCTTACATATCGCCTGATCATACCAACTCAGTGTTCTCTCTTGCACACATTTTCACACCAGTCACTAAGTGCATTGAGATGACCAAGGCTATTGTTTAAAATTGAAAATATCATTTGTCTTCAAGTGCTTTGCTTGCTCATACTTCTTATTAAAACACCAGTGTACTGATAGCATGCATCGTACATAAACATAGGTTTTGAATTGAAGTCACCATCAGAACTTTCTCCTACAGAAGTGTTAGTGATCCTTCAACAATTTAAACTTGTTGCAATTTTTTGGCAAAGGAGACACCCTAGAAAGATGCAACTATAGAAGAATCAAACTATTGGATCAGGTTATAAAGGTCACAGAGGGAGTCATAACACAATTGATCTGTAACAGAGTAGACCTAGAGGAGATGCAGTTTAACTTCATAACCAGATGAGGCACCACAGATGTAATCTTTCTAGTGAGACTACTGCAGAAATACTTAACTAGGAATAAACCACCATTCCTGGCTTTCATTGACTTGGAGAAGGCATTTGACAGGGTATCACATTCAGTAATTTGGTGATCACTGAGGAAACAAATAGCTTATGAGGGCTGTACTAGGTAAATACAAAGATGCTGTGAATAAAGAGTTCACAATTTCAATAATGAATTTAGCATGAAGATAGTTCATCAGGGTTCAGTCCTCAGTCCTTTCCTAATCATCATAGTCATATGAATTATTACAGAGGAGTTTAAAACTGGATATCCGTCGGATATATACTGATGATCTAATTCTTATAGCTGAATCTTTAACCCTTTTGATACCAACCCAGCTGAAACCAGCTCTGGCTCTGTAGTATAAATGTCTTATTTTCATAAGTTCTGAATAAAAATCTTCCACCAACCTTAGTCACAATTTATGTTCCTAACACGAGCTTAATAATAACCAAGTTATTTTACTAAATTCTTTGTTATATTTAAAATTAATTGAAAGAAACACAGAGCATCTCAACAGAAATACAGTAATGAAAGGGTTAATCATCACAATTCTTTGATGTGGGGTCAGTGGTATCTACTAATCCCATCTCTTAATTTGTGGCCTTTTTTTTTAAATAAAAAATTTCTGCTGCAGTTTTGTCTTCAGTTGTGACCTCACCTATTATAGGAATACTGTGAGTTCTTACTCAAGTTTTGAATCTGTAAAATCAATTACAATTAGCAGTTTCTGCTAGAATCTCATTTTTTTTTTCATTGTTGAGATGATACAGCTTTCATTTTAATGGTCATGGTACTTAGAGGAATTAATTTTTTGTTATAATCTTTCACCCACAAAAACAAAAAATAATTCTCCATTTCAATTATGATACTACTTCTAATCCTTGTTTGTTGATGCATATTTATCCTTTCCCTTACAATCATCTGTGTTATAACTGTTCACAGTTCCATTTCATTCCTAATTCTCACTCTGTTTCTGCTTTACTGCCCCCACTTTAATGCCTTTTTATAACTTCCAATTTATCGTCTTGTTTTGATAAAAACTGACAAAATATTTTGTCAATCTTTCTCTTATCCATAGTTATCAAGGTTGGTTTGTGTCAGTGTTATGTTGGTGTATATTATTGTGCTAATTGAAGCTAGGCCATCCACTAAAAGTCAAACTAGGCTGGAAGTTATTGGCAGCTGACTACCATACTACTGCTTTTGAATGAATTGCTCTATTTCACTGTTTTAGGTGCATGATCTTTATTAAGTTTTTGTCTATGTTTATGTACAATATTTTAAGTATTTGTTGTCCATTTATAAACAATCTTTTTGTTTAGATTCAAGACATACTTTAACAAATACAGGTGCAGTATGGCCAAATGGTTAAGAAGTTTGCTTGATAGCCACTAGATCTTGTGATTATCCCACTGCATGGTATTTTGGGAAAATATTTTCTATGGCCTTGTATTGACCCCTACTTTGTAAGTGAAACTGGGTAGATGGTCATTGTCTAAAAGCTTGTCAGATGGATTATATTTGTAATTCAAAGGTACAACCTTATCACTCACTGAGTTGTGATGATTCTGCCTGAGAATTATATTGAAGGTACGTGTGTTGAAAATGCTTATCATCTTGCATGCTAATTCAATGAAGAGGTAATTCAGTTGATCTATCAACTGAATTCTAATCATAAAAATAATTAGAACTAGATAGAGAATCGTCCATTCACCCATCCATCCAGTAGTTTCTTCTAAGGAAAGAGCCCTTTCTGTAACATATGTAGGAGTTTTCTAAACTTCCAGTTTGATATATCATTAACTCCTTTGTAAATGAAGCAGACCTTACCAGCTGCATTCAAAGAAAATATCATTTGCTACTGTCAGTCTATCTGAAATATTTGTATTACTGTTTCAGGATTGATTTATTCCTAATCTTTTTCTGCATGCTGAAGAAAGTTATTTTCCTATTGTTAGTAGACTTCAAGTGAACTCATATTTACTTTTTTGTTTTGAGTATTTTCTCCTAGATGTCAAAGTTTTGCAGATATTTTAGTTGATTTATAGTAGAACACACTTGCCCAAGGTGCCATGCAGTGGGACTGAAACCCATAACCATGTGGATGGGAAGCAAACTTTTATTACACAGCCATGCCTGTGTCTGTTGCTTAACACACATTAGTACTTCTGTAATTCCCTCTCCTAAGTAAATAAACTAATAATCATACAATGGCATACAATATCCCTCTCGTAAGCAAATAATATCCTATCCTGTGGTTATATTTAGTATTAACTCTCTTATCATTATAACTGTATTCACATCCATTATTTCAAAATCTTTTCCATCCAGCACTAGGGTGTTGTCTTTAATATTTAATTTCCTTTTCTTCAATCTTTTCATTTTAGATTCTTTTTATTTATTTATTTATACTTCGTAAGAGCATTTTCTGACCTCAGTGTTTTTCCTCCACAAATACAGGACTTGAAACATTATTTATGACAATCCTGCTTGCTTTACCAAATAAAGGGTTAAATATTGAATTAAATCAGATTTCTTTGGGGTTAGAAATTTGAATGAGTAATATGGAGTCAGTATTTTTACTTGTGCCAAAGTTATGCATTTGAGCATGAATTTTTAGCTTATATACAATATAAGCTAATGAATACAACATTTTTCTCATACTGTATATTATTATGGTTTGAGAGATTGACTGTCTGTCTATTTAGTAATGCTGATATTGTAGTTTTTTCTTTTCCTTTTTTTTTTATTGAATGATGATATTTATTCCCTCAGGATTTCCCTTACTGTTTTATATAACTGCAATTGTTAATATAAAAATGTTAATAAGTGCAGTCATGGCTGTGTGGTTAAGAAGCTTGTTTCCCAACCATGTGGTTTTGGGTTCAGTCCCAGTGTGTAACTCTTGGGTAAGTTATTCTATTATAGCTCCAGAATAACAAGTCATGTGAATGGATTTTGAAGATGGAAACTGAAAGAAGCTTGTGTGTGTTTATGCCTCCTTGTCTTGACATCATGTGACAGTTGTAAACAAGTGTTGCCATCATACAAGCAATGTCATTCATTTCCAATATTTTGTAAAATCAGGGTGAAATATTACCTTGCTTGGAAACAAGTGATGGTCAGTTATAGGAAGGACATTTGACCATAGAAAATCTGCTTCAGCATGTTTCCTCTGACTGATGGGCATTAAAATAATGGTGAATACATAGTTTAGCAACTGTTTACTCAGAAATGTTGATATTCTTTACATTCAATTTATAATGAGTTTTCAAGAATTTTAATCTTTAAAGATGAAATTTAAAAAATGTTTTGTGCATAAGAAATATGTATAATAAATGGTTTCTTACATGTGATATGTTACATAAAAAAATATGTAACCAGATCTTTCATGATGACAATAACAAGTGATATATTGCTTTATCACCTAAAATCTATTGTAATCTTTAATTATGAAATTATTTTATGTAATGACTGCATGACTGCCAGAGGGATGAAATTAACACCAAACTTGAATTTTTACGTACTATTTGTCCAATAATAGGTGGTGCTCTTGCATGGCTACATCCCTCAAGCTGGAACTAATAGGAGAATAAAAGAATAATACAACTGACTGATTTACCAATTATATATCCTAGAATTAGGAACCAGTCTTACACAAATATTAAAGCTAGAACCTTTGGTTCAGAAACCAAAAAGCTGTTGGTAATGTTGATCAATTTGATTAATAGTGTTTAGTGATATGCTATGAATGAAGATTGAATTGCTAATTTAGCTATTTCTCTTGTAAATAGTGAATAATCTGACTCAATATATTCTTTTATTGGTTTGGGACAAACCAATAGTCCATAGTCAGTCATCAAGTCCAGTACTTATTTCATTTTGGTATTTAATTTTATATGTTTCTATTTAGCAAACCACATAAAGAGATAATTCTATATTATTAGCTTACTTTATAATTTAAATGAAAATTAGTAATTTAAATTATTGATGTGTATCTATATATTTTGCATAGTTTGCAGTTTGGATTGTTGCTAATCCTGCAAATGATTGTGGCATGATTGTGCAGAGCAACGCAGTACCTTGTAACACACACATATTTCATTTCTTTGCTTCATTTAAATTTTGATGAACTGATTTATTCATTTTTTTTTCTTTTTCTGTTGAATGCTAAAAAAAAACCTTTTGAAAATCATTAGAACAGATTCATTTTTACTCTTTTATTTATTTTTGATAGATTTTTGTGAAATAACAGAATTGAGTAAAATTGAAGGTGAAGCGACTGCCAACAACAGGAAAGCAAAATTGATTTTCTTTTATGAATGGGATATTAAACTTGAATGGTCTGGTAAATATTTTCTTAATTTTTTTTCTATTTTTATTGTCCTAGAAGGAAAGTTGATGACATGATCGATTAAGAGCTGGAATGAATATTTTATAGCATCCTAAGTTTAATGTCTTACTGTTTATAGTTGGAATTTCACCAGAGCTGACTTTGCTTTCCATGATCTGTGATTGTTACAATAGGTATCATTGAAATATTAATTCAGTCATTCAATCATACTACATTCATTAAAATATTGATCTTGTGCAGGCCTTGTACAGAGCTGCTATCAAGAACATGAGGGTCAGTAACAGGTTCAGGAAAGAATTTAGCATGCCGGTTCATCAAGGCTCATTTCTCAGCCCACTTCTATTTATAATTGTTCACCAGGCCATGTCTGAAGAATTTAAGACTAACTGTCTGAGGGAACTTCTGTATGCTGATCACCTATTTTTCACAGTTTAATTTGTTGAAGAATTAGAGAGGAAATTCCAAAAGTGGAAACAAGAGTTCTTAAAGTAAATATAGCAAGGACTAAATTTTTAGTTTGCAGGAAAGGAATAGATAGAAATTCCATATGGTATACTGAATGTAAATTATGGCAGCACAAGAAGTACATTAAGATCACAAGCAGGCTGAGAGTGAAAGACTTAGTATCTAATAAGAGTAAAGGAGTAGTTAGCAATAAGAGTACATGTAAAATAATTGGTAGCTGCTGTTGCCTATGTAATCTAATTAGTAGTGAGGAAGATGTTCTGAAAGCTAAGTAACCTTTTTGGAATGGGTTTGAAAAGTGTCAGTGAGTTATTACCTTTGCGACAGCAGAGCAATTCTTTCATTAGTGAAGAGCAAATTGTTTGATGCTTGTCTGATCTTCAAGAAAATGAAGGCTGGGCACAGAATGTGTGGTGAAGGTTGTAAAAAATTTAGGTGTATATCCTCTACTTGATATTAGTAAGTATGAATGATAAAATACAAAGGAACTTGAAGAAAAACTGTAAGAGGAATCATGTGTAGGAGAAAAGCCAGAGCTGGTACAGACATATAATGCATATGTAAAAATGTGCTACATAATGCAAATGAAAGGAAGACATGGGAAAATTGGTTAAAACTTAGCTCAGGAGATAAAAATTCACAAAGGAATGGAAAAACCCCCAAAAAACTAGGAAGTGATAAGATGTTGTACTGGAGAAGTCTTATCTAACCCATGCCAGCATGGAAAAGCTAACTTGAAGGGAGGAGAGGAGGATTTCTTTTTTCAGTTACTCTTCTGTTTTCTCCAAGTTGAAGAGTTTTTGGAAATTTTGATACCAACTTTGTTGACTAATGAAATAGTTGTATTTGTTTTCTGCTTCACAAACAAACCTTTTCTTCTTTATTTAGGAAAATTTAAAACAAGTAATAATAAATTTAAAGGCAAAGCTGAGGTCCTAAATTTAAGTGAAGAAAATACTGAAGATGAATTGGATGTGAGTGTTACATTATTGTTCTTATTTTCAGAATGAAGACCATTTATTAAAGCATTGGTTTTGCTATCCATGTTTGATTGGGGTGGTTATCGCAAATTTTGACTCAAGTTTTTCCTTATTACCACTACCCAATTATGAGAACATATGAAATAGTTATCTACCTTACTAAGTAGTTGAACTTGGTGTCTGACAAGTGTACTTAACTTCACCATCATTGTTCTGTTATTTTTTAATACACACATTCTTATACAAATAATACTGCCTTTTATTTTTTAACCTTTATGTCATCCACACATGATCTAAATACACTTGATTTTATATCTACCTAGTTTGTTTTAGATTTTAAACACTCCTGTAGAAAATTTTTATCTACTACGTATATGAGTAATTTCACTTGATTGAAGTTTTTAATTCACTATATTACAAATGTGAGACTCTATCTTATTTTGTCTACAAACAAACATATCGAAAGATCCTCTGAAGTATTTTCCCTCAACCTTATTGTTGATATTCGTAATCAGCATTACTGCATTCATGTTTCACTGCCATGTAGCCTGGCTGTTCTAATGAAGCCAAAACATAACCGGTTCGCTATCTATACTTGTCTGCACTGTCTATACTGTCTAAAATATTTTCCTTCAGCCATATTGTTGTTACATTTATTCTTGTTTCTAAAACAGAGTCCTTGAAAACCTTCTGCAACAAGGTGCATGATGTAGTCTTCAACAGTACAGAAAGATTATTATACATATTTAAAAAAAAAAAAAGCAGTCTTTCAAAATATTTCTGAAGCATGAATGACACTACTAAAACCCTCAGAATAACTATAAATGCCAGGCTGTAGTTGATTTTCTTGTCTAATATTATCTCATTAGTATTGGGTTTTAAGTCTGAAACACATTTTATTTATATATTCATTCACTTGTTTATTTTTTTCATCATTGTATAGTAAATATTCATGCTAGAAAGTATATATATTTTCCAGAGCATACGTCATATAAGGATGAAGGAAAAAGTCTTAACTTTATTGTCTTTTGCATTTTTTACTTGTGTTAAAAACTGGGAAAATCTTCATAAATTACATAATTTGATTTTGGCACACAACATTTTCCCTCACTACTATACTATTTTAATTCATTGATGGGAATATTTAGTTAATTTTATTCCTCAAAACTGTAATAACAATATTCATTGTGTTGTTATTGTTTAGAATTACTGTTTTGTTTTTCTTTCCAGTTCTACTTGATATCCTTTTTTGTGTTGTGTCTTACCATTCTACATGTATAGTCTAATTTTTCAAATGTTTGAAGAACACATTTGAAAAGTGGAAAACCCTATCCCAAAAGGTTTAATTATTGTAATCTCAATGTGCTTGAGACTTTTCGTACATATTTAAATAAAATCTCATTATAATGAATGATAATTTCAGTTGGGCAATACCATCATAATTTACCAATTCATAGTTACAGATAATTTGCAAAAATATTTCAAAATTGTATTAATTGAAACTTATAGGCTGTCTACTCATCAGACTTATAGTCACTGTATAGATCATGATATACTAAATCTTGAGTTTTTTTCTTTGGTGGTTTGAATAGAATATATTGTTTAGATTTTTAACGGACCTTATATCCAGTAATAGATATATAAAAAGACATTTCCTAGTACGTTCACAACATACCTGATGACTTTATAGTCTGTAGATTATGCATGGTGTCTTTTAATGTTAGTTAACTTTCCCATGTGATGAGTTGGACCCAGCATTGCTAACTACCAAAACTACTCTGTTGTCAACAGTGAAGTAAGCTACTCTTTCATGCTTACAACTGGGTTGACTTAGCTATTGAGAGCACAATGTCTGTTACAGGATACAAACTGACAACACTTAGTGGGTTGCCTGATATGCATTTAACTCAACTATCAACAGCTCTTCATCATGTTATTATATATTGTATCTCCACTATGGAGCTAATTGTATGCTATAGATGTGTAAATCTGCATAAAGAAATGATGTGTCTTCAATCAAGCTGAAGTGGCAAAAAATAAAAAATTTTTCACCTTATTCTGTGGTTTAAATTTAAGAGTGGAATAAAAGCACTAGTGCAGAAATGTACTTTTTCATCAGGTAGTTACCATTATTAGATTAGTTTAGGAATGGTACTTTTTGATCACTGGTAACTTTGCTTTGTGAAGAGTTGAACCCAGCAAAACTATTCTGTTGCCAACAGTGAGCTAAGTCCCTCAAAATATGTTTTGTGATATAATGAGAGTACTTTGGTAAATAATGGAAAATTTAATATTTTCTTACAGATAAATGTATCAGTTGAAGATAGTGGAGATGAAGCATACAAAGTGAAAGAATTCATGCGTATTGAAGGTGTCAAAAAGATGCAGAAACAGCTTGGCATGTACATTAGATCCTTGAAAGAAGGTAGTTTACATATTCTCAATATAAATGGTCTGAATAAATATGTTAATGTCCAAGATTAAAAGCATTCACTTTTCTCTTTCTAATTCATATTAGATATCTGCTTCTGTAAGTTATTTGATGTACCTTGTTTATGAAGTCAAATACCACAGGGGTTGAAATTATGGTTGAGTTCATCCTTTTCATAAACAAGTTTTGTGCAAAAAAAAACAATAAAATCACATATTTCACTAGGTCCGGTGAACAGCTAATAAGTAAAGACCTTTTCGACTTAATACTTTTGTTCCATTATCTCTAACTAAAATACATGTCTTATGTGTGTCAATTACATTCTGAAATTGATACGGGAATGCTATTCTTAAATTAATCTATGACAATTTTTTTTTAAAAAAGTACTTTGATTATTGGTAAATACTAGGAAATACATGAAATTATTAAACTTTTGTTTAAATGCCACCTGTATAAAATGAGTTTTCAGTTGAGGTATATAACAATTGTAGTATTGAAGAATTCTGATCATTGGATTTTCAATTGAAATTAAATGTATATAATACAGGTTCACTGTAAAGATAAAATAGCATAAAGTTTATCTAAATGTTTGAAGAAAAAAGTAAATTTCAAATGCAGTATAGCTGTGAAAACAGCAGAAAGATTGGGCATTTTTACCCTTATAAGATGGCCAAGTAGGGTAACATATTTTAGAGTAACGTGTTGACTGTAAGATGGTTTGAGAAAAGCTTAAGGTGAATGTAGCTCTAATTTTCAGTTTTCATTTGTTGCACAGTGACCATCTTAAATGAAGAGGAACAACTTATTCTGCTATCCATATATGATTGTTACATGTACATGTATAATATTTGTACATTTTAGAAATAACTATTTTTGTAAATGTCTTAATGTCTCAGATAACTTGTATTTAATATTACTCCTTCTTCATGGAATAACTATATACTCTGTACTCTCTCTTTCTTTGTGAAACTTTGGGTATTCTATGTTAAATTAGCATTATGAAAAGTGAATGTGACAGAAGTTATTTGGATAATTCTAATTTTAATAGCATAATAATTTTTGTTTCATATAGAATATAGCCAAGGAATTATTTTACCTACTAAAGATAAAGCTGACAACAAAGATCGGAAAGCTCTAATTGTTCCAGTATGTATTGATATTTACTATTATAATTGTTCTTAAATTATTTTTTTTCTTGAAAAGAGAAATTTTATTTTAATTAGAATTTTATAATCTGGTTGTTCATATAAAACTTTAATATATAAAAGTATGTAAATTAGCTATTACACATGAGAACCACCTGCTTCAAGCTAAGAATTATATTTTTCGCTACTGTGTATTTACAGAACAATGTAAAACGAGAAATGAATAAAACAATTAATGGTAATGAAGCTAAAAAAACAGGTGATACAAACTTTGACTGCATGACACTGAAGACCCACGAAGAGTTTGTTTGTTCTGCTGCAGATCTTTATCGTGTTTTCACCGTACCTGAGGTATGTATATTTTGTTTCTATATATTCGTTTCTTTTTTATTCTTTTACTTGCTTCAGTCATTTGACTGCAGTCATGCTAGAGCACTACCTTTAGTCAAATGAACCGACCCCAGGAGATGAGAACACACCAACATCGGTTGTCAAATGACAGTGGAGGGACACACAAACATATGCACGCACACACATATATATATATATATATACAAGGGTTGAATGGGGCTTGATGATAATTAAGAGTTAAATGGAATGTAGGCTCTGTGAATATAGTAAATGATGGAGGATGATCAGTGCTACAGATGTGTTGGATGGGAGATCAAGAAGAGTTTGTGCTGACTGACAGTATAGAAGGGGTGAAGAGCAATAGAATAGTAATAATACAATAGACAGGGAAAAGCTGGCAGAATAGAAGGCAATATATGCGTGTACAATTTCTCATAGTATACTCAAGTCTCATTTGTTATGTTAAGGCAAGGGTTTTCAACACCGTGTAACTCAACACCTCTACACTCCAAATGGCATTTCACAAACACCCCTACCCATTTTTTATCCAGGAAAATTATTTAATTAAAAACCGCCAATTATTTTAATGAAAGAGAAGCTAATTTTTATGCAATGGTTTGGTTTTTATTATCCATGTCTTCTTACACTATCCCTTCCAACATCATTCATTTCATTTTCATTCATCAATTAACGTCCGTTTTCCATACTGGCCTGGGTTGGATGGTTTGACAGGAGCTAACAAGTCAGGAGACTGCTCCAAACACCATTGTCTGCTTTGGCATGATCTCTACAGCTCAGTCTCCTAACACCAACCACTTTATAGTATGTACTGAGTGCTTTTTACATGGCACCAGCAACAGTGTGATCACCAAATAATTTTCAAAGCAAGATTCCCTCAGCTGAGTGGAGAGTAGTACTAGGGAAGGTGACTATTTGCCAAATGAAAGGTTAGTGTTTGGGTAGAGGGACAGAAATAGGTGACTTGCAATAAAGGAGATATGTAGCTAACATCTGGCTCTTTTTAAATTTGCATAGATTAATGCCATCTACGTAAAATGTTTAGGAAATTCACTAAATGAAATTGTATTGAACTATGGTGCTTCATATAATTGTTTTCTGCTCAGTGATACTGCAATTTCTTACACATATATGAATCCCAACGAACATTTTCTTCTTTTAAATGTATTTAAAATATAATATTTTATAATAAAATTTTAAATATTTTATTCATAGGAAAACTCACAACTCATCAACATTGGCCATTCATTACTTCTTTGCGAGATCCCAATGCTTTTAAGTGGCTTCAAACGCCACTTAAATTGTTAATGTTAACCCATTCACAACAGAAAGTAATAATACAATTATTAGAAATGTTTATGTAGTGTAGAGACAATATCATTATTTCATCAAGGACGATAACCAACTTAAGACATTTCGGTTTTATTATGATTTGATGTTGAATTATTGAGTGGAGAATCTCTAAATTTTTTGCTCGTTCCCAATAATTTCGCATTATAAAAGAATAAAAATGTAAGGGACATAACTTGAGAAAATGTAAGGGAAATAACTCCTTCACTCTAAGAGAGACAACTCAATGTCATTTCTTCGATATTTAGGAAAAGAATTATTAGTATTTCTTAATTATTTACGTTATATTATTAAATTTGTTTCGCTTAGGGAATTTTAATCTCCTACCTACTCTTGTTATTTTTACCAGTTGGAATATGAGGTGTTGGTTTACTGACGAAATGCTCATTTGTTCAAATCTTATTACATCCTTCGATCTCTACTTTCTCCCCGCCTAACTTAAAACAACCATTACTGCTTTAAATTAAATTGAGATTTGATACTTTATGGCCGCCATTAAGGAAGTTCAATCTACGCATGCGCAAGAGACTTGCCTTCCCAGAAGCCCCTCGAGTGCGCATGCGTAGTAAACCAGTACTTAAAGCGCTTCGCGCGTTTTCTGAGCCTCTTTAGCATGATGCCTTCGATGTGACAACACTCGCTCCTCTGGGATGCCTCAACGAATCTCTACAAGTTAACCAGCGGCGACCAGGCTGAATGATACAGGTTTTGTAAAGCCAAGCATCACCAAAATAAAACTTATTTTATTATGTTGTTAATTGTTAACACCTGTCTTTGTTCTACTGTTTCCTAATATATATTTTTGTTGAAAGGTGATAGAGAGAGACTAAGTCTCAATTTTGCTGTCAACCTTTTTACACTCACATCCTAGATCGGAAAAAAAATTTACACATTTTGTCTTTATTTATTTTATTTTCATGCTTATAAAGTATCAAACTTTATTTAATGTAGCGTGGAAGGTGTTTATAAGCCATTTAAAATAACACACAAAAACCGTTAGATTCACTTCAACGTTTAAATTTAATTTGTCAAATGCAGCACAGAATTTTGTCAGTGAACAGGTCTCAGTCTCAAAGCGACGAAAATATTTTGACAAATTAAATTTAAATGTTGAAGTGAATCTAACGGTTTTTGTGTGTTATTTTAAATGGCTTATAAACACCTTCCATGCTGCAATTGTTTTCCTTATGGGATTTCCCAATCAAATTGCCAGCAAACCATTTTCAGCCAAACCAATTTCAACGGATTTTGCTCAAATCTGATGTCCATGTTACTTATTTTGGTTTGAAATAAAGCACTTGATCACTTAATAATCCTAGCTTAATCCCGAGCAGCGCCGGGCTATACTGCTAGTTATCTCTAATTTAAAACAAATAAATGATTTAAAATAAATATATTTGAATTGTTGTGTGAGAAAGTATATATAATCTCATTATAGAATATAGTGTCTTTCAAAAACATCGTATATTTTAAACTATATCTCATGTTTAAGAAAAAAATGCATCTTACCTTCTACACTTACTCTGTCTTCCTTACCTACATTTTCATTCCTAATACGCTTTCTGCCTCTCTTCCACTTTTTTCGTTCTTTTGTTTTTTGTTTTTTTTTGTTAGACGCTAGCAAAGTAAACTCTGTCTTGCTTAGAAAAATTTGCTTTGATTTCTGTCTGCCTTACCCACTTTTAATTTTTTTTTTTTTGGACGCTAGCAAACACTGTATCCCCCCCTCTGTCACAAACACTATTTCTTTCTTTTTCTCTCTGTCTGTCTGTCTCTCTCTCTCCTTCATGCACGTACGCACAGATTTGACTTCGCCATGTCAACAAACTTCAAAATTGGTAAAAGATTATCGATTTTTACAGCTATACGCGGGTGCCTCTGAGACAAAAACTTGGCGAAAATGCACATAAGGTCATGACACATCTCCTAAAATTGGAGCGACATGCGTGCTAATTTGTGGACGTGCATAAACTACATTCACGTACACACACACACGCATCCTCTCTTTTATATATATACAGATATATACACATACACACACACACACTTAGCCAAGGTGTCACGCAGTGGGACTGAACCCAGAATCATGTTGCTTATTTCATCTTACTAATTAACTAACATATCTCTTTTGGAATATACTTGTTGTTATCATTTCATGCACATTTTTTAGCAAGAGCCTTCTCTACTATGGTATCCCACCGCTTTTAATTGCTCATTAGTGCCTGCCACTTCTTCCCATGTCTTACTTGGTCTTCATCATCTGCAGGCTCTTTACACTTAGATCATTTCTTCTCCTAACCCTCATCCTTCATACTCATTAAAATCTAATGTTATTGAGCTCATATGTAATGGTAAATATATAAAGATATAACCACAGCATGATACTTTGGGCAAGTGTCTTTAACTGTTGCTTCAGGCTGACCAAAGCCTTGAGAATAAATTTATTAGCAAGAAACTGAAAGAAACCCATCACATCAAATTGTGTGTGTGTGTTTCTTTGTCTTGACATCCTGCAATAGTTGTCAACAAGTCTTCACCATCCTGCAAGTGGAGTGCTTTGTTTTCAGGCTTTCATGTAAACATGTCTGGGTACAAAGAAGTACTATCTTGTTTGGAAACAGATGAGGGTTGGCAACAGGAAAGGCATCTGGTCATAAAAGAGTTACTTCAACATGTTCCATCTGACTGATGCAAACCAGGAAAAGTGGGTGTTAAAATGATGATGATGATGAAGTAATATATTTAGGTTAATGTTGAGAAAAAAAGATGGAGGGTGCAATATGAGGTGAATGACAAAGAAACGGACTACAGTGAATTATGCAAGAGTACTCTAAAGTAAGAAAAGTAGTCAACAGAAAAACATTCATTACACAGTATACTTTTAAGCCATTATATATGAGGTAAAATAGCGTGGCCCACATTCTCTGTGGGTCCTTTTAGCTAAAAAATGGCTGTTGAGATTGATGTAGTGAGAACTATTTAAAAAGGAGAACTTTTTTTATATTTATGCGAAGAAAATTTTTTTCCAATAATTAAATTACATTGTGTGTCAAATTTAGTTTCACTAAATTGATCAATTTCCTTTTTAAAATATTAGTTGATGTCAGCATTTAGTGGTGGAGATGTAGTATGTAAAGTTGAAGATCTTGGAGAATTTTCATTGTATTCAGGATTTGTAACTGGAAGATTTATTGAAACTGTAAGTGAAAACTATTTACATTTTGCTTTGAAGAAAGTGATATTGTTGATATATGAGAATAAATTGTTATTGTTTTGAAGATAATAATAATATTGGAAATTTTTGTTGTTTTATTTATGAATCAATAATAGTTATGTTAAAATTCACTAAGAACATTACAAGTTGTATAATGAATAAAATTTTGTGTAATGTCTAAGATTGCATTTTATTATATTATTTTCTTAGTGAGTCAGGTGCCATAGTGCACTAGTAAGTTGTTAAGTGAGGTCTGTTTCCCAGTTGCAATTCCATATTGCTAACACTTTTGGGAAAGCTTCAGTTGTTGGACTGAAATAAAAATTAGTTGGGTTCAGTAACTTTTGAAGGGCATTCCTCATTAAAGACCGAAAAGTCAGTGTATTGAGTAAAGTGCTTGGAAAGAAATATAAAAATATATTATCCCTTATACTTTATACCATATGTATATATCTTCAGTTTTATTTCTTCGTTTTTATTTAATCTACTTTCAGGTTCCTAACAAAAAGATTGTTCAGAAATGGCGTTTAAAAAACTGGCCAACGGATCATTTTTCTCATGTGACATTAGAGTTTGAAGAAAAGGGCGATTCTACCATGTTACATCTTACTCAAACCGGTATACCACAGAAAGAATATGAATATACACAAGACGGGTGGGCTCAGAACTATTGGGCACGCATAAGACAGAGATTTGGTTATGGATCACAAATCTTCTAACCCTTGCTAATTTAGATAATCTTATGTCATATCTTTTTCCCCTTTTTGAAGTTATCAAGCTTCTGAAACTATAGGTCTACTTGTAGACTCTGCTCACTCTCAATGCATACTGGTGTGCTATTGGTTAGCACATCACATTATTCATTGCTCTTTTCCTTATTGTATATCCAATAAAATCACTTTTAAAGGATTCGTTAAATCAATGACTTTGATGTTATAGTTGTCATAAAAATCTGTTACATTCTTTTATTTTGCATTATTTGGTTATGTTGCTTTAAAAGAATCTCAAGCAATGATTTTAACTTTAAACTAATTAATGTCAAGTTATTGAAGCCCCAATTTTGTGAGAATAAACCCATTTAAAGAGAATTATTTGTCCTTTTCTTTTCAAATGTGTTTACCCTTTTAATAATTTTTGTTTAAAAAATGTACATTTAATGTACAATCTAGTAAATTAAAATCATTGCTGGTTGTAATATTAGCTTTGTATTATTGCTAAGGTATCAAGCGTAGACTGACTAGAGTTACTCCATCTTCATCTAAATTTGAATTTATACTTTAGGTATGGGCATAATATTCATTAATAAGGGATGAAACTTCTTGAAGAGAAACTACTGGGATGGTATTCAATAAAAAGGACTAACCCTTCTAATACCAACTATTTGAGACTGGTCTTGGTTCTAAGATGCAAACTTCATGTCTTAAAGAACTTGCATCAAAATTTTGTTAATTTGTTCCAAATTCCAGCTTATTAATGACAATGATTTTATTAAATTCTTCATTATTTTCTAAATTAATTAAAACATAGTGTACTTAAACAGAAATATGGTGGCAAAAGGGTTAATTGATAAATATTAGCTCATTTTACGTTAAATTTCTAATAAATATTTCTCTATGTGCATTTTGTAGTGTGTTTGTATATAAATTATTGAATGATAAGGGAACAGGAATTGTTATCTTCATTAGCATACAGCTAATTTTTGATATTAGAAGCAGTGCACAAAGAAGTGAGTGCTTGTGCAACATCTTGGAGCCATTAAAATGAAGACAGCATCTAAACAGTGCACAACTTCTTATAGCAAAAACAGTTGGAAGCCAATGAAGTTGATTATGTAATTCCTGTTCCTTTTTCATTCAACAATTTATATTATGTTCTGTATTTGCTTAACACTGTTTTCGAAATCATCATTTAACATGTTTTTTCTATTGATTTGCTAAAATGATAGGAAGGGCCTCAATGAATTCCGTTTAACCATGCAGGAGTAGACATTAAACTGAATTATATGTATAAAATGCATAGCATGGGTTGGACAGTTTGACCAGAGCTGGAGAGCTGCATCAGGTTCCAGTTTGATTTGGCATGGTCTGTACAGCTGGATGAAATCATGCCAAATCAGACCTAGTGCAGCTTGCTGGTTTGCCAGCTTGGAAAATGGACTGTAAATGATGATGATGATTTAGCATAAAGTGTTAAGCATAAGTATGCTAAGTTCTAACAATTGGTTATTAGTATTGCTATGTCTAAGTGAAATCATATATACATCTTAGAATTCTGATCTGGTGATTGAAGTAGTGCACAACTAAGAAAAGTCAATGTTAAAAATTTAGATGATTTTTTTCTTTCTTTGCCATGTAACATGTGCACACTAAGCTTCATTCATATACGTTTGTGTCATATATTCAACATTAAATGATGATGATCACGTTGAGCAAGTCATCATCATCATTTAATGTCCACTTTCCCTGCTGGCATGGGTTATACGGTTTTGACTAACTGACAAACCAGAGAGTTTCAACAGGATCCAGACTGCATTGACTTGGTTTTTATGGCTAGATGCCCTTCCTGATGCCAACTACTACAAGAATGTAGTGGGTGCCCGTCTGTGTGTCACCAGCATGGGTACTTTTACATGTGACTGGCACTGGTGCTTTTATGTGTCAACGGCACCGACTACAAATACAATATCACCTGGCTTGATGAGTCTTCTCAAACACAGCAAATCACCAAAGGTCATGATCACTTGTCATTGCCTTTGTGAGACCCCACATTCGAAGATCATGCTTCACCACCTCGCTCCATGTCTTCCTGGGCCTACCTCTTCCACAGCTTCCTTCCATAATTAGAGATCAACACTTCTTTACACAGCTGTCCTCATCCATACACATCACATGACCATACCAGCAGTCATCTCTCTTGCACACCGCATCTGATGCCTTTTATGCCCAATTTTTCTCTCAAGACAACTTGCACTCTGTCATACTTGCACAGACATTACACATCCAATGAAGCTTACTAGATTAATTTCTTTCAAGCCTTCATGTCTTCTTCTGTCATGGCCCATGTTTCACTGCCATGTAGCGTGACTGTTCACACAAAGGCATCGTACAACCTGCCTTTTACTCTGAAGGAGAGGCCCTTTGTTGCCAACAAAGGTAGAAGCTCTCTGAACTTTGCCCAGCCTAACGGCTACCCTCTTGGAGCATCCACCTCCACTGCTGACTTGGTCGCCTAGATAATGAAAGCTATCAGCTACTTCTGGGTACCCCCCCCCCCCCCACCGCAGCATTTGATGGAGTCTATTTTCAGTATATTTCTAGTGTTTATTGTACTTGTGTATCTGCCACACGCAATGACTATTTTCCCTGTTAACCTTCCTCTGATATTGCTGTACCTCTTATGTGTCCATAGCTTGCACCGGGTACACCTTATGGAGTTTTGTACCTAAACCATTTCTACATATTGGCCAGAGCTGTCTACTTTCAGGGATTTGTGATTTGTCTGCTTTCCTACTTACTAAGACTGGTTTTTGTTAAATTAACTCTAAGGCCTGTTGATTCCAGACCTTGCTTCCACTTCTGAAATTATTTCTTCAGTTCTGGTAGTCATTCAGCTATAAGAACAAGGTCATCAGTATAGAGAAGCTCTCAGGGGCAGCCCAACTTAAATTCCTCTGTTATTGTCTGGAGAACTATGATGAACAAGAAGGGGATAAGGACTGATCGTTGGTGAACTCTTACTTCATCACTATACTCATTGCCAACCCTCACCTTACTGACAACTTCCCTGTATATGGCTTGTATAGCTCTCACCAGCCACTCTTCTATTCCTAGTTTCCACAATGATCACCAGATAAAGGAGTAGGGGACCATGTCGGAGGCTTTCTCCATATGTCACTGAGCTGATCAAAGCCTTGCGGTTTGATTTGGTAAATTAACTGAAAGAAGCCTATTGTGTGTGTGTGTGTAAATATATCTGTGCTTCCTTGTCATTACATTTTAGGCATAAACATGTGTAACCATTATACAAATGTTGTTCATTTTTAATTTTTTATGGAAATATTACTTTGTTCAGAAACAGATTGATGATAGGAAGGGCCTCAATGAATTCCATCTAACAATGCAGGAGTAGACATTAAAATGCATAGCATTTCTAAGGGAAAAAATCATCATTTGTCAAACTTGGAAAATGATGGGCTCCACCAAGTTTAAAATTTTTTTCTACAGCTATCCTCATCCATTCTCACCACATGACCATACCAGCGCAATCGTCTTTTTTGCACACCATAGCTGATGCTTCTTAGGTCTAACATTTCTCTCCCATGACTGCAAGGCAAAGCATTTATGTAGAGTATCACATCATTTTTACTAAGAAAGTGGGTGACACTGATTTATCAGTCTGTAAAGTTTTTTAAAATTTACTTTGTGGATAGAATTTAGTGGTTGCACTGTAGGTGTGGTTTGTTTATTTTTGTGACACTCACACAAGTTGGATTGTTTTACTGGGTGAGCAGAAAGAAAGATTTGGATCAGCAGTGGGAGAAGGTAAACGTTTATAGTGTGATGGTAAAAAAAGAAGAGGAGAGCAGTCATTTACGTTGTTCGAATTTGGTGGGCAACATTTGTCTTAAATTGTGTACGAAATTAAGGATTAGTCTGAGATTAGTGTTTAGGATCATTCGAGCATGTATGGGGAACTAATTTAGTGCAAAGGGTTTGTTTTATATGCAAGCACAGACAGGTCAAGTTCTGTGGCTTGCGTTGAAAGATCACATTTGAGCATATATTAAACTGAAGAGAGCTAGGCAGACTCAGAAACGAAAGATATGGAAACTAAAAAATCTTGCAATTGGGAATAGTAAGAGTTTCTAATTCACGCATATAGTTGTACTGAGAAAGATTTACATATTTGCAGTATAGCTGAAAATTGAATTTCTACAAAATTACTTGCTTAGGACTGCCAATCGATAGAGCGCAGTACCAGCCAAACCTAAAGCAACAGAGAACGAACTAGAAGAGCAGATTGGCGATAGGTATGCTTGGTGAGGCAGAAAGGAAAATATTTGCATATTTTCTGCAAGGAGAGGATCAATGGAGTGAGTTGTTCCGAATTCTAGATCTGCGAGTGCTTCAACTAAGGTATGTAACTATCGACTTAACTTTTAAGTTTCTAAGAGTTATTCCTCTTATATATAGAAACTCGACGGCCATTATTTCTTGCATCCTTTTCAATGGACAATAAGAAAATGTCTAAAGGTACAGGCTCTCACCTTCCAATTTTGTGATTTAAATTGTTCCCAGGCCTGCGATGAGCACGACACTCTGAGTAACACTCACGTGCTCCATAATATAGTCTGTATATATTTAACTCTACGTTGTCGCGATCATCGTCACCGTTGTCGTCGTCGTCAATTTACGTCCACTCTCCGTGCTCACGTAGCTTGGACAGGTTGTCGCACACCAATATAATTCATCTTCTGAGTTACTGCCTTCATAGATGGCTCGATAAATCACATCTCGCTCATATTTTTCATTTCTTTCATGACTTCTACAGCTTTATGCTATCTAATACCAACCACTTTATTGAGTGTATTTTATCATTGCACCAATACAAGAGAAGGTTGTCGTGTCCTCGATACCTGTTTTCTTAATCTTACTTGTATGACATATTCAAGTTTTTCTGTAGTGTTGTGTTATCATCGGGGCTCTTGACTCATCATTATCATCATCGTTTAACGTCCATCTTCCATGCATGCATGGGTAGGACGGTTCATGGGAGCTGGCTAGGTAGAAAAATTGCCCTATGCAACTGTGTCTGTTTTGGCAGGGTTTTTACACTTGGATGCCCTTCCTAACACCAACCACTCTGCAGAGTGGACTCAGTGCTTTTTACGTGGCACTAGCACAGGCAAAGTTAGTTTTGGCATGATTTTTACAGCTGAATGCCCTTCCAAATGCCAACCACTTTACAGTGTGGACTGGATGCTTTTTACATGGCATCAGCACTGGCAGGGTCACCAAGTAACTTGCAAGGCGAGGAATTATGAGAGAGGCAGAACCATTTGAGGAGGAGAACTCGTATCAGAGGGTAAAAAAAAAACAGAGAGGCAGAAACAAGTGTCTTGCTATAACTGAAGGGCATAGGAAGAGATGATCCAGTATCAGATGATGAAAAGTTAGAGTGTGACAGAAATAGAGAGGCAGAAATAGGTGTCTTGCAATAGAGGAGATACATGCTTACCCAGTGAGAGAGAGAGAGAGAGAGAGAAAAAGCAACCAAGAATGAGGGCAGAAATAGGAGTGCTGCTGTAGAGGAGATACATGGCTACCCAGTCAGAGGGAAGAGAGAGAGAGTAGGAAACAGCAAAAGTGTAAGAGAGAGAGAGCAGGACAGAGATGGTGAAGTGCTAGGGTATACTCACAAGTAACAAAGATCAAAGTATATATGTAATGGTATAGAAAAGAGAGGTATGAAGGGTTGTAATATGCATGGTCAGGTGTTGCCAAGAAGGCACATGTAGGGAGTAGGGATTGCAGTGACTGGTGAAAACCTGGGTAGAGGGCAGTGAGAACAAGAAAAAGTATTGGAAGACAATCATAGCTTATGAAAAGGAAATATGAGGAAGAAGAAAGATGCTGTTCCTCTTCAACCTTTTACATATATATATACATATATGCATGTGTATATATATATATGTGTATATACATCTGCACATATACATATATATGTATATATATATATATAGATGCATATGTATACATGTATATGTATAGATGTATATGTATATGTATATATATATATATACATGTATATATAGATTTATATGTATATGTATATATAAATACGGTGTACATTTAAACACATAGGACACCTAGCACGCTAGGAGTAGCCAAAATCCAAAGCACTATTAGGGATAAATTCTGAAGGGCCCATGGTTTCGAACTTTAAATTAGCAAATAATGTAATTTGCTAGGCGGAGCTCTCTTCAGCAGGGACGCCTAGATTAACATATAAATACAAGGCAAAACAGTATATGCCTTGTGCTTATATATTATAACTTTTCAAATCCACCGTGCAAGCGCAGTTTTTTGTTGGCAGCAAATAAAAATAATGCTGGTATTTCTTCAAAATTTATCAATAATTAATAAATATCAGGGTAGGAAAAAATTTTAGAAATTTTTTACTACCAGTGGCCTAGCATGTAAAAACTAGTCAATAGACTATATATTATTCATATAAATACAGTGTACATTTAAACACATAAGAAGTGACCATCATAGGAGATGTAGCATGCTAGAAGGAGTAACCAAAATCCAAACTACTATTAGGGTTAAATTTTGAAGGGATTGCAAAATAAAAACATTTATGATCTATCTCCTGGACCATGGTTTCAAACTCTGAATTAGCAAATAAAGTAATTTGCTATGCGGAGCTCTCTTCAGCAGGGACGCCTAGATTAAATATATAAGTATGAGGCAAAACAGTATATGCCTCATGCTAGCATGGGTTGGACGATTTGACTGAGGACTGGCTACACCAGGCTCCAATCTGATTTGGCAGAGTTTCTACAACTGGATGCCCTTCCTAACGCCAACCACTCTGAGAGCGTAGTGGGTGCTTTTATGTGCCACCAACATGAAGGCCAGTCACATGGTACTGGCAACGGCCATGCTCAAAATGGTGTATTTTATGTGCCACCTGCACAGGAGCCAGTCCAGTGGCACTGGCAACGATCTCGCTCGAATGTTTTTTCACGTGCCACTGGCACAAGTGCCAATAAGGCGACGCTGGTAACGATCACGCTCAAATAGTGCTATTTACATGCTACTAGCACGGAAGCCAGACAGCTGCACTGGCAATGATCACACTTGGACGGTGCTATTAGTGCTCCACTGGTCCAGTTGCCCCAACAGGTCTTCGCAAACTGAGTTTAGTGTCCAATGAAGGAAAGGTATGCATAAGCGGGGTGGCTACACCCCTGGCAGAGGCCTCGGATTATGGTCTCACTTGGCTCGCCAGGACTTCTCACGCACAGCATATTTCCAAAGGTCTTGGTTACAAGTCATTGCCTCAGTGAGGCCTATGTTTGAAGGTCGTGCTTCACCACCTCATCCCAGGTCTTCCTGAGTCTACCTCTTCCACAGGTTCCCTCAACCACTAGGCTGTGACACTTTTTTTCTAGAGCTATCCTCATCCATTCTCACCACATGACCATACCAGCGCAATCGTCTTTCTTGCACACCACAGCTGATGCTTCTTAGGTCTAACATTTCTCTCAAAGTACTTACATTCTGTCGAGTATGCACACTGACATTACACATCCATCTTAGCGTACTGGCATCAATCCTTCCGTAGGAAGTTAGTTTTTGTATGTGGCAGATGTTCAGGAGCAATAAACACTGGAAATGCACAGAAAACAACTTCTGCCACATTCCAGGGATAAAAACTAGACGTAGTTGATAGCTTCCATTATCTAGGTGACCAAGTTAGTAGCGGGGGAGGGTGCACTGAAAATGTAGCTGCTAGAATAAGAATAGCCTGAGCAAAGTTCAGAGAGCTCTTTAGAATTTCAAGATATTTTTATGTAATTTTGGTAAATATATCTGTTAGAATGAGATGTCAGTGTTATTTTCATTTTTGCATAATTTAGACAGTTTATTCACCAGACCCTGTACACACACACACACATATATATATATATATATATATATGTATATATCTATGTGTCTTAGTATCTGTGCTGCATGACAACTGGTGTTGGTGTGTTTATGTTCCCCGTAACTTAGTGGTTTGGCAAGAGACCAATAGAATAAGTACTAGGCTTAAGAAAATAAGTCCTGAGGTCGATTTGTTCAACTAAAACCCTTCAAGACGGTGTTCCAGCATGACCGCAATCAAATGACTGAAACAAATTAAGGATAAAAGATATATATAAGGTTTGCAGGCTGAAACTGTCTCCCTCGTTCTTGCAAAAGATTAATAAACATGTCCTCTGTTAAAAGTATTGAGTAATCTTTCAGACATAAAAACAAACATTAGCACACACAAATCATCAAAATAATTTGTTGTTGTTGCTTAGCCAAAGATCAGCCTTGACTGAACAGAATTATGATCAAAGGCACTGAAGCCATACCATTGCATCTTTTTCCATACCCAGAACAACATTGTCCAAAATGTTCTTCCCTTTTTTGTATGGCAATAAGATGTGATTTAGTTGCTATTTCTAGTAGGTTGAAACTCCACATAGATGTTCCCTTGATTTCTGTTTTTCTATGGTACAGATTAGTTGACTCAGCTAATTTTTACATTTACTTGGCACAAATATTTATATAACAGGATAAATCCTCCTTTCTAGTTATAAATAATGTTTCTGCAAGATATACCAAAGTATATTGAATAATCCTCTAAAATCCCTACTACCACAGTTTTTTTTTGTTCTCTATTTATGGCCATGCAATATCAACCCTATATTTTATTGTTTTGGGTTTGATTTATTGTTTTAACTTTATAATTATTTTGTTCTTCTGAATTTTTTTGTTGTCATATCTATTTTTGTCAGGAATGTTACCTACAAGTGCATGTGTGTGTGTGTGTGCACACGTGTGCGTGTTTTCAAGTGTTTAAGTGGGTGGATTAGTGTGTTGATGAAAACTGTTCCATTATAGCTATAGTATCATCACAAATCTTTTAGAGTCTATTCTACTTGCCTTTTTTCTTACTTGAAAACAGATGGCGTTCTTGTTATATAGTAATTTAGTTTACTGAAAAGTGTAACATATTAAAATATGTAGAAGACATTTGAAGTTCAATATTCTGTTTTTTATTTTGATATTTAGTCAATAGGATGAGAGGAAAAGTAGGGCACAATATGAAATAGTAAACAATATTTAGTTCTGTAATTCTATTTTCTGAGTTCAAACCCTACAAGATTTATAAAATAAACACCAGTCATGTGATTATATTTCTAACAAAATTACATTCTATCTTAAATATCTTAAATTTCAAAATAATTAAAAAGTATGAGAGGTTTAGTTATATAATTAACTTTCAACCTAATGAAACATATTTGTTAATGAAATCTAATGTTATTTTCATGTAATAATGAAATTAGTCTAAAATGCAAATTTAAACTTGAATACTTTGAGAAAGACAGTTTCATGTAGATTGGTCTTAAAAGGGTTAACTGCTCATATATAACTTCCTCTACAAATTTGAATAAATGTGTCACATCTTGAGCTTCGTTTTGAGTTCAAATATTATAAGGATTAATAATTCATTTTTATACCTTTTTAGATAAATCAAATGAGAATTAGCCATTCTATTGGAACTGATTAAAATTACATATATATGACAAGCTTTCACACCGTTTCTAACTACCAAATTCACTCACATAGCATTGGTTGGTTCAAAGCTATAGTAGAAGACATTTGCCTGAGGTGTCATGCAATGGAACTGAACCTAAAACCACATGGTCATAAAGCAAGCTTATTAACCACATAGCCATGTTTATGCCATCTCAAGCAAGTGTAATATTTCCTAATCAAATATCAATTAAAGGGTAATTAGCTTAGTTGACTTCAGGAATAGAATACCCATACATTGGATTAGTTTTCTGGTACCTTCTACTCATCCATAGCTTTATTTGAACTCAGTACTTAATGACATGTAAGTCAATTATGTTGTGCCTACATTATAGCAATATAAATTAACTGGTACTTTATTTTATTGATTCTGTAGAATGGAAGGCAAAGTTGACCTTGGTAAGATTTGAACCTATTTCATTTAGAGCTACCTTTTTCGTTCTAGAAGATAAGAACTTCGTGGACAGAATATAATGTTTTCATTTTCAATCTTAAAGACTGTGTTTATTATTGCTGTTTGTTAAAAATGATATTGATTTTCTTATCAAGACTATAGACTTGTAAGATATGTATAACTGACTGAAAGAACCTTAACATATTGACATGGAGAAATGTAAGGCAAGCTGGATTTTAATACAGTTTGATCTCAGTTAAAAATAAAATTCAAAGGAGTGTTTTGAGGCTTTTTCTTATAGAACCTAAACGACCACTTGAATTTTTTTTAATGTTAAATTATATTTTATATCATATGAGTGGTTGGCGTTAGGAAGGGCATCCAGCTGTAGAAACTCTGCCAAATCAGACTGGAGCCTGGTGTTGCCATCCGGTTTCACCAGTCCTCAGTCAAATCGTCCAACCCATGCTAGCATGGAAAGCGAACGTTAAACGATGATGATGATGATGATGATGAATTCTCCTACTGCGTAAATTTTCTAAATTCAAGCTATTTGTGTTGATAGGTAGATATATATGGCTCAAATTTAAATATATGGGTGGTATGAGATAATTAATTGACTGATGGCGCATTCCCATTAGATCTTAAATCTTACTAGTAAACACTAGCTGAGAATATAAATGCTACAAAGAAGAACAGATCTTTTCTGTTAGTAGCAAGAATACTATATGATCAATGCTTCATCAGATTATTCTTTAGAGCTGACACTGATTTTTGCAAGCGTTATTTGAATAATGGAATAATCTGGAAGACTGAAAGAATCTAAGGTGAAATATCAAAGAAAGTGAAAAGCTCATAATGAAACCCTGAATTAGAAGATTTATGGAATGAAGGCAATTAAGAAAGTATCAGGAAGATATCATTATTATAATACATATTATAATACTAAGACTATATAGAATAACTCTTACAGTTTTTTTTTATTGTCCAGTCTAATTTGTAATAGCTTAAAAACCGTGGTGAAAGCTACAGAAAGTTTATATATTACTTGTAAAATATATTGATTTCTTTAAATTAGATATAAAATCAGTGTTTGCAGTTGCTTTGAATATAATTACCTGAAATGTCATTACAGTAGCCTGGGGATGACACATGCTATATGGGTGGAATTGGGTAGATAGAAAATGTATAAGCCAGTCAAATGGACTGTACCTGTAATTTGAAGAGCTAGTCTTGGTATACTGTGCCATGCTGATTTTACTTGAGAATTCGATTAACTCTTTAGCAATTAAACCAGCCATATTCAGCCCAAATATTCCATCTGTTTTATGTTTCAATTGGTCAGCTCTGGCCTCCTACACCTACCCAACAATGTCATTCTAAAAATCACATCATTAAAATCTTGAAGCTATGAGATAATGCATGATTAATTCAAAACTATGTGAAAATAAAAGCCTTACATTTGACTGAGTAATCTGATGTTAACGAGGGACACATGTTTGTAAAATACTCAACCATTTCAAACATTAATTCAATGAGTAGGTCATTTAGTTGATTGAACAACTGGATGCTCAGCATATGCTAAAACTGACAAGAAAGCCAACCATTTTATAGACCTGAAGGAAATAAAAGACAATGTTAAACTTAAAAAGTAGAAGATATAACTAAATATTACAAGTCGTTTATTCTGATCTGACACAGCCTAGATAGCAAAAATATTGGCATCAAGGTAATTGCAAAGATGTAAATGACATTTTGAATTAGAGATGCATAAATTAAAATCTCTTAACATGACAAATGTTCTGTCTTGAGAGATTTCATGCATTTAAAATTGTGCAAAACCCAGATAATTAACAGTTGGAGATATGACGGAAAATGTGAATGACTGATTTATTATAAAGAAACCCTATTCATAGCTATCAACATAAAATCTTAAGTTGTTGATGAAGAAAGACTCTTCATGAATGCATTTCTCTAATTTAAAGTTTCAAGTGTCATTTTATTTATTTATTAAAACACCTAATAAATGAATAAGTGTTTCTTTTTCAACTTATGGATCTTGTGATAAAAACTACAATGTACTCAGTAGAGTTCACTGCATCCTTTAAGAAAGGTAAATTATTTAAATTACATAACAAAAAAAGGTGCAGGCATGGCTGTGTGGTCGGGAAGTTTGGTTCCCAACCACATGGTTCCAGGTTCAGTCTCACTGCATGGCACCTTAAGCAAGTGTCTTCTGAAGCCTCAGGCTAGCCAAAGCCTTGTGTGTGGATTTAGTAGATGGAAATGAAAGCAACCCATCGTGTGTGTGTGTGTGTATTTATATATGTATGTATACTTTATGGTCCTGAAAGGATAGAAAATTGGAGTATTTCCAATGCACCTGAACTCAAGGCTTTCTACACTCTTGAATAGGAGTCTCAAGGAAGATGGAAATACTGCTGGAGAAAATCCAGGTATCACCCTGCTAAATCTAATGCAGTGGACCTAGCGAAAAGTAAAATATAATTCAAATGAGACAAAGAAAGAGTTTAGCATATTTTTAATGACTAGTAACAATTCTTTTGGTATCACTTTGTTTTTAATGCCAATGCATGCAAAAAGTTATGTAAATTTTGTAATTTTTCACATTAGAGTGACACTTTATCAGATTTGCATCAAAAGGTGTGCTTTTACATTGTGTATCTGTCTAGCATTTTATATTGTATATGATATTGGGAGTGAACGATAAATGTCGCCCTTTCAAAGCATAGCCAGGCTCATGGGCCTGGTTTCCCAGTTTCTATGGCGTATGTGTTCCTCCAGGCTGGACGGGACACCAGTCTATCACGGCGTTACTCAAGAAACAGGAAGAAACAGTGAGAAAAAGTTGGGGCGAAAGAGTACAACAGGGGTCGCCACCATCCCCTGCCGGAGCCTCGTGGAGCTTAGGTGTTTTCGCTCAATATAAATTAAGAATAAAAATGGTGAAATAACAGATACCCCTTAGACAATAATGATAATGCCAAATAAAATAAAAATAGCATTAGAAGAAGGAGGAGGATGATGATGAGGAGGAGGGGGGGGATCCTGCTGAGGTCAACTCTGTCTTTCATCTTTTCAAGGTTGATAAAATCCAGAGTGGATTGGAAGAACTGCCAAAAGGTCAGATTGGATGTCTTGGGGCATTTGTTCTAGCCCATTGCATTTTGAGTCCAAATCCCACCATGGCTTACTTGGGTGGTAGACTTAATTTGTTTCTCAGTTAAATCTCCATTACCTAGCACCTTGGGTGCAAGATTCACTCCATCAAAAGCATTTGGGTCAGGTCTCTGGGTTGATGTTACCTTCCTACTTACTAGTCTTGGAGGACCTATAAAGAATTAAAGACATTGCATTCCCCCTTGACTAAAAAAGGAAAAAAGAAAGAAAAAAAATGTAGGCATGGACACACTGGAGAATGTTTTTTCAAACATGTGCATGACATTAATGCAGGTTTGGCATGAGTGATCTAGGTTGCATATAAATAAAGCTTGGGTGAAGAGGGTTTGGGAAAAATGATGGGTCTTATATGAAGACATATTAGATAATATAGTCCTAAAATAGAAATAACTGTACATTATACATCAAAAGCCTGCATATTTATGGTTGACATTGGACTACTACAACAATAACAGCAACTTCTCTCACTCCCCGCAGGACTGGCAATAACCTAGGATAACATCGTCGGTCACTGATTCCCAGGCTTGCACAAACTTTATTCTGATTCAATGGAATGAACGCCAGTCCCTCAAATACCATTCTCGTAGTAGATAAAGAGGGAACGTCATTGAAGACGTATGAAATTCTTTAAGTGGAATTGACCAAATCAGAAGAATCTCCTATTTTCAATGTATATAACGGCTCCATCGTTAACAAAATCATTCTATCGATCTCAGCAGCGCGAACATATAAGCCTACCTGATCAGAATTAAAAGGCATTATGATTAAGCAAAGCTGAACAAGATCTGGCAGGTGAAATAGTCCTCATCCCACTTTTTCTTTCACGTTAGCCGCATAGTCCCTTTAGAAAGACATTAACTTTACTCTTCCTCTAAAATGTGTAATCAAAAAGGCTCCCGCCCGATATTGTCAACTGTTCATTCCAGAACCGCAACATATTTCGTGGGTACGTTTCGTTGAATCTTGATTTCTAACACAAGCACAAGGTCTCAAGTACGGGAAAGGGTTTGGTCAATTTAATCAACTCCTGCACTTAAATGATACTTATTTCATCGACCCCGAAAGAATGAAACGAGATTCGAACTCAGAACGCAAATGTAAGCAACTAAATACCACAAGTTGTTTCGTTCAATGTTCTCGGTATATGAAAAGTTAAATATCGTTATTTTTTACTTACAGTATTTTTGAAGTCGTTAAAAGAAAGAAAAAAAAATCTTTATCTTCCCACTCATCCTCCTGTACAAACGAGCGACAAGTCGCTCCGGCTTTATTTACATATTGTTAGCATTTGATAGTTATATTTAAAACTATGTTAATCCTATAATCTTCTATCATCAGTACCGGCGAGTTACTGCTACACTTACTCTTAGCTGTATGAGTGTTACAGGTAAACAATTTAGCTAGAAAAAGAAAAGAAAAAAAGTATCATCATTCGGAAAGGGAAGTTCCCGTTTCGGTAGTGAATGTCAGTCACGTGGTTTTGTTTGTCGATTTCAAGGTCAAGATGGCGGCGGCGGCTGCAGCAGCTGGTGCTAGTGTCTCGCGTTCGGGTCTCTACGAAGTCTATTTCCGACAACAATGGTGTTTGGTTTATGTGTCTCTTACCGAAGAATCCTTGGTGCTTACCTTGGACGAAAACCCAGACGCTTCATCCATTGCCAACGGAGTCAGCAATGGCGTTTCGGACATCAACGAGAAAGACATATCTAGCGGGGCACCGCTGATGCTCCGTAATGTCTGTGGTGGACCCTCTAATTTACCGGATGGCATTACTGGACAGAAACGAATTGTTCGTGTGATCAAAGAAGAAGCAAACGGGCTGGGTATTAGTATAAAAGGTGGGAAGGAAAACAAAATGCCTATTTTAATTAGTAAGATTTTTAAGAGTATGGCTGCTGACAAAACGGAGAAATTGTATGTCGGTGATGCTATAATATCTGTGAATGGAGAAGATTTACGGGATGCTACACACGACGAAGCTGTCAAAGCATTGAAAAAGGCCGGTAAAGAAGTCACGCTGGAAGGTAAGGTTTTATAGTGGTATTTTCCCTCTTTGTTGACTGAAAAAGACATCACCTAGCTCGCATTAAGTATATTTTAGTTATGACAAAGTTATGTCTGTCTTTCGTTCTTCCTCTGTAATAGTACACTCTTTTACACATTCAACCTATATGTTCTTTTTGAGTTTGCAAGGATCCAAAACTGGGTGCCCATTTAAGTTAACTAGAATGTGTAAAACTTCGTTGTCGACTCGTGTAATGCATTCTGATTTTGAGTTACTTCTCGGCCTTTTGGCTTAGATCAAAGTGTAATATTAGAGTTATTGTAGAGTAGAGATATTTTTCTTTACTCGCATAGCCTAATAATTCCCATATTTCGTCTCCTAAAATGTTATTAAAAAAACTAAAATAATTGCTATTAACAATGTAAGGGTGGATACCGGGTGCAGTAGTGTTTTCGGTGATTGGAATCGGCAACTCGAACCATACTGCACAGTTGGAACTGCTTCATATCCCTTATACTTTAAAGAAACACATGAATCTCATAACTTCGATCTGAAAAGGGTAGTTTTTTTTTTTTTGTTAAAACTTTTATTATTGTTACAATCTACTATTTATACATCGCACTAAGTTTCTTATTTCTCAAATGAGAGGGAAAAAATGAAATGAACAACAACACAAACACAGCGGAAAAACAAACAAACCCGAAACTCAATTCTAATTTGACATTCATTCTAAATTAAAACTGACAGTTATGGGTTCTTCAGAATTGTACGAACTTCCGACCGAATTAGAAATATCAAGTGTTTTTATTTTCTTCTTTAAGTCCTACGAATGAGTTATGTATGTCAAAGAAACGAAGATGCAGACTCACACACATCTTTAAAGATATAAAATATCCAGAGAGAGAGAAAGGTAGATAGACAGAGAGATAGAGAGAGAGGGGGGTAGGTAGGTAGAAAGAGAGAGAGAGAAAGAGGGGGTAGGTAGGTAGAAAGAGAGAGGGAGAGAGTATGTTGGTAGAAAGAGAAATTACAAAGAAGCAAAAGAGAATTCTACACTTCGGACAGTGGCCCTTCGTCACGGACAGAAAACGAAGGAAAACAACGTGAAAAAAAAAAAAAAATTCGTTTGCGAATAACACTGTCCAAAGAATTCTCTGTTTCTTTCCTCAAGTAATTATATATTTAATTCTGTTCATATGTTTTTCGGATGGCTCTGCTTGGTTATTATTATTATGCTGATGTAGATTAACCTGATAACCATTGTATTTATAATTCATGATATGCGTGTGAGAGGAAGAACGAGATATTTAGTGACATTGTTGTCACGTATTGGGTCGGGTGGGAAGACGTTCACATACATTCCTGTCTTGTTTTGTCAAAATAACTCGCATGTTGAAAGTATCGCCTCGAACTACTGCATTGTATCTGTGCTGTAATTTTTTTTTTACCAAATCCTTTGACTAATAATTACTATAAATGAACTGAAAACAAGCATCTGTGCACACAAAACGTGTTTAAAATTTTAAATATATAAATCATATAGAGATATTTCAAACAGGAGAAACGAATCTCAATGCATGAAATATAGTACTTATATTTTTATTGACTGAGGAGCTACAGTGACTCAAGCTCATACACACACATATACTTTTACTGGTTTTAGTCATTGGACGGGACCATGCTGTAGCACCGCTTCAAAGGTACCGTCGACCATATCGGCTTCAGTATTTTTTAAAGTCAGGTACTTATTTTATCGATCTCTATTTGCAGAAACATGTTAGAGGATATAACCAAGAGTATCGATTCTCAAACTGTGCAAACGTAAACACTGATACAAATCTGCACACACTCATATTTATGTACATACACGCGCGCACACACGTTTATATAGCTATATATATATCTATCTATATATATATATATATATATATAGTCTGGTGCAACCCTTCAGCTTACCATCTTACCGTCCAACCCATGGACGTCGGACGTTAAATGATGATACTGCTAGTTTCATGAGACATAGATTTCTGCTTGGATAGTTTTGCAGTAGCTTCAGTGACTATAGAGACCCACATGTAAATGATAGTCCCATCTGCAGTGACTGCATTTGAAGATACTGTTCTTTCTATTCTAGTCATGTCTTGGTGCTGTTTGTTTTTTTTTCTGTTGATTTTACTTCTCTTCATTATGAAGCTTCAGCCTCTCCTTGTTTTCTTTTCAAACTCTTTTCTAGTTCCTGTCTCTAGTGGGGCAATTATTATTAATACTCTTCTTCCTTTCAGTGTTCATATATGGAGAATTCATGTCTTTCTCACATCTTTGAAATAAAGATGAGGCCACCTCTAGGTTCTTTTGACAGAAGCCAGTTCATCCTACAGCAAATCTTCTGGGATCCTCCTATCTGACATGTAGTGCATAGGGCCTAGGGCATTGTTGGTGCACTAGGATGAAAAGGTTAGGTATCTGTGTGTGTGTGCTAGGACTTCATTGTTTGTGATTCAGTCCACTTGTAGTGTATGCAGAAGGCATTGAGATAGTGTTATTGGAATCGATGCTTCAGGTTTCATTACCAAAAAGCAGTATGCTGAGGATGCATGTTCTGTAAAGTGCAACCTTTAGTGTGTGCGCCATTTGGTTACTGGTCTCCCAGACTCTCATTATCAGCCCATCTAGTGTTGAGACTGCTCTTCCAATAGGTCTGTTGATCTCAAACTCTAGAGGGGGTTATTCATATTGGTGGTGCTGTGGCATATGAACTCCTGCACTATCTCCAGCTTGTAGTTGTTGATGACCCAGCTCTTTTGTCTTTTTCAGACAAGTAGTGAAACTGAGGTTGTGACTGGCTCTTGTGAGATTGTCTATGAGACATTGCAGTTGCTCTTCTGTGTGTGCTGTTAATACTTAGTCATCTGGAAACATATACCTGATGAGTACTTTGGTTTTTGCCTTCATTCAAGACAGACCAAACATTTTCCTGTTTGATCTTATGTGAAGGTAGATACTGTCAGTTAATGCTCCAATAGTATGCATCAGCATAACAATGAAGAAAATACCAAACTGAGTTGCGGGGAGCACCACAACCCTGTTTCATTTCAATGTGAATACTAAAGGATTCTAAGAAAGAGCCATCAAACTGTCTGATGCTGTTCATATCTATGTGGAACGAATGAACAATCTTGAGTTACCTTGGACTGCACTCAATCTTCACAAAGATTCTGAACAACTTGTCTCTATTCATAAGTTAGAGGCCTTCATGCGATCAGTGAAAGTGATTAGAGTCATTATCTTTGCTCTCTGCATTTTTCTTGTAGTTGCTGAAGGGAGATCATGCCAATTGTGGAGTGATCCGAAGCTACACTGAGACTCAGGATATATCCTTTCAGTGATTTTCTGCCATCTGTTTAGGACCATACAAGGGAAGATCTTCCCAGCAATGCTTAGCTAGGATATTTAACTATAGTTGTTGCAATCACGTCTGCCCTCTCTTTTCTTTTGTAGGGAAACAATATTGCAGTCTCTCTTGCACTGGCACAGTAGTTGATGTAGGTGGAAGTTTGATTCACCTCCATGCAACTTAAAGTTTGCAGGCTTCTTACAGAAACCTGGCTTGGATTACTGAATGAAGAAATACAGGAAGTTCAATATAGCTACTGGAAAATAGGCTGCTATTGGTCAAGGTGGGTCACAACCACTTTAGTATTGGTTGATGGTGCCAGTGCCGCTGGACTGGCTCCTGTGCAGGTGGCACGTAAAATACACCATTTTGAGCATGGCCATTGCCAGTACCACCTGACTGGCCTTCGTGCTGGTGGCACGTAAAAGCACCCATTACACTCTTGGAGTGGTTGGCATTAGGAAGGGCATCCAGCTGTAGAAACTCTGCCAAATCAGATTGGAGCCTGGTGTAGCCATCCGGTTCACCAGTCCTCAGTCAAATCGTCCAACCCATGCTAGCATGGAAAGCGGACGTTAAACGATGATGATGATGATGCATTCTGTGAAATAGTTTGTGGTTGAAAGAGCATCCAAACCAAGCAAAAAGTGAAATGCATGTGTAAGTTCTCATTCTTCAACCTGTCTAGGAGGGCAGAAACTCTGAATAAAAACTGATAACCTGTTCAGTTCATGCCAGTATGAAAAGCATAGAAGTAGGATGATGTTGATACACTACTGCAAAAATGTTATCTTATAGATAACAGTATTTGGCAGTGATAGGATTTTGTTTGTAGAGCTTGTTTAGTATATGATTTTGCATTAAGGTCAATGGGATACACACAAAGATTCAGAAATCCCTTTAGCATTTAAATGATATATACAAAATTATTTTCATTTTATTTTATTACAATTTTGTTTTCATCATTTTTTAACACATGGAAGGCAGACATTAAATGATGACGATGATGATATTTTAAATTTTTAACCTTCTCTTTGCTACTTTGCTGTGAATATCTTTTTAAACATACACACACACATTGATGTTTGTTTTTATGTTATAATAAAAACAATTTCACATTAAACTGAAGGATTACTCAATGCTTTTGGTAGAGTTCAAATTATTCAAGAATAGTATTGACAGTGACTGTGAAGTTTTGGTTAGCTAAGCCATAACTGGACAGTCCGATGATGGCTGAAACTTCAAAGTTGTGTCAGTGCAATTCTTGTTAAAAAATTCTCTCTCTCTTTCTACCCACCCACCCTGTTCAAAACAAAAGTAAAATTTGTCTTGAAACTTAGTGGTTTGACAAAGAAACATTGATCAAATAAGTACCAGACTTAAATACGTACTTCTGTTGATATAATCAACCAAAAAATTCTTGGAGGCAGTATCCTAGCATACTGTAGGCCAATGACTGGAACTAGAAAAAGAATGCTAACTCAATGTTAAAATTGTTTTATGGCAAACAATAAAAAGACATCAACGTTTTCTACTCTACTGAGCATGAAATAAATTACTTGATTTCTTTTTTGTTATATTCTTTCAAAATGTAAGGATTTATTCATTTCTAATTCTTGTCAAGACAAGAATGATTATATCTCTTGTGTGAGCACCAAGCACTAATACTGCTGGTTAAAGCTACTATTGTCATTTTCTGTCATATCTCTTTTACATCTCCACAAAGGTCTGCATACTTATTTTTGTGGTCAATTTATTTTTTCAGTGCAAGATTCAACTGAATATTTATCCCTTGTCCCTTAATCAGCTTTATAAGAAGACGGAGTTGATATGTTTGTTAGTGGATATTAGTTCATGTATGAATTATTCATTTCTAGTTCTTGTCAAGACAAGAATGATTATATATCTTGGTTAAATTTGTTTTACAATATAACGCAATTTTTAAAGTTCCATATTAACATTATTCATGATGATGATGTGTTAGTAAATATAGTGATGAGTCTATTTTTGATCAAGCAAGCAGAAAGTAGAGATGTTACACAACTTTAGTACAGCAAGTTGAATAAGAGAGCATTGTGGAATGGATTGCAGAGAAATCTACCAGTATTTTCTTAATCCATTAACTTCATGTGAAGCATAGGGTGCCATCAAGAGATCTCCATGTGTCTTGATCTTTGGCAAAGGATTGCAGTTGTGCCCAAGTTAGCCACTTACCAGTGTTTCATTTTTGTGAAGCTTCTAAGGAATTTCTTGATACATTAAAATGACAATAATGAGTAAGATACTCACTGATCATCTTTAAAGGATCATTGTATTTGTTTTCAGGATGATTAATATGTAGCTTGATGAGTGACAATTAGGGGAAAAAAAACAAAAGCAAAACAAAGTAGAAAGCAATGGACTAAAAGTCAGTAAAGTATAGCTAGTTGGAGAGGAACTGGAAGTTGAATTAAATGAGAATTGAGAGTATGTTAAGTTTTATTAGTATTGATGTGACTTGGTAGTAATTGGCAGTTTAAGAGAATTAATCTTTTGTAGAACTGTGATTTAGGGTGGTAAAAATGGCAAAGCACTAGACTGAATGTATTTAGTTCTATATCTTTGTATATTGTGTTCAAGTCTCGCTGGGCTTGTCTTTGTCTTTCATCATGTGGATCTATGAAATAGTATCGGTCATATACTGGGGTTGATTTAATTGAGTATACTTTCCCCTACAAATTACCTTGTGCCAATATAAGAAATTTTTTCTATTCTTGCCTATTGTGAAAGTTTGATTTGTTGTAACTGAGAGATTTATGTTTCTGATTTTCAAACTTGTATACTATCTGTACAAATTAACCAGAGATTGGAAACTTGTTACAGCTGTTCAAATTTTGGCTTCGAATTATATTTAAAAAAATGTACTCTTCTTCATGTATGAAGTACTTTTTACCTTCTTGTCTGCAATTCCAAATGTCCTCAGTCAAATCGTCCAACCCATGCTAGCATGGAAAGCGGATGTTAAACGATGATGATGTTGATGATATTTATCTTCAATATAACAAATATGCACCTGCATATATATATATATATATATATATATATATATATATATATATATATATATATGATGTCCATTTTCCATACTAGTATAGGTTGGACGATTTGACAGGAGCTGTCCAGACTCCAATTGTCTGTTTGGGCATGGTTTCTATGGCTGGATGCCCTTCCTAACACCAACCACTTTACAGAGTGTGCTTGGTGCTATTTACATTCTACTGGGAACATTTGTGCAGGACTGGCATGGGTGCATTTAATGTGACACCATCACCTGCAAAGGACATACCTGTGTGTATAGATGACCATGATTTTACTTTGTTTGATGTATCTTCTCAAGTCCAGCAAATCACCACAACTTCCAGTTCCTTGTCATTTCTTCAGTAAAGCCCACCATCTGAAGATTCTTTCTTGCCACTTTGTCCTATGCATTTTTGGGTCTAACCTTCCACAGGTTTCTTCCACAATTAGAAATCAACACTTCTTTAAGCAGCAGTCCTCATCCAAATGCATCACATAACCAAACCAGTGCAGTCTTCTCTCTTGCACACATTTGATGCCTCTTATACCAGTTTTCCTCTTAAATCATTTGCACTCTGTCATTTGTACACAAAAGTGTTTTCACATAAAAATCATGTATATATATATATATATATATATATATATATATATATATATATGTATTTATAAACATCCCTAGGGTGATATGGGTACAAAGTGGTACCAGCATTGCTAGAATTAAGAGTCAAAATGATTCATTAGCCACAAAAAAGGAAACAGAGCTTCCTACTGTAGTGAGATAAAGCTCTCTACTGAAGAAGCAAAGATAGCCATATCATGTGATTTCGAATTCTGATGCATAGCATCTTGATTCTTGTCAGTGGATCTTACTGCATGTAGGGTTAAGCTCATCAACTTAGAAAAATTGTTAAAATGGGTATATTTGCTTCTTCAGTAGGGAGCTCTGTTTCCTTTAACTTATTAAGTTAGTGCTTTTTGTGGCCACTGAGTCGAGCAATGTTGATACCACTCTGTGCCCCTGTCACCTTACTGATGTTTATATATATATATATATATATATATATATATATATATAGGGAGAATTCATAAAAAAACAATAGCTGAAGACAGGTGGTGTAGAAAACAAACAGATGTATTAATATAATATAACGCTCGGGAAGTGAAAAAGTCTTTAACGTTTCGAGCCTATGCTCTTCCACAGAAAGGAACAAGGAGAGAAAAAAAATGTGTGTAGTGGTTTGCGATCTATCGTGGCGAATGCCGGACAGAAGGGTCATACAGGAGAGTTAAGAAGAAGGAGAGATAACAAAATAGTAGTGATCCCAAAACAAAGGTGTGCGTGTGTAAGAGAGTGCTGGTGATCTTGACGTGTACATGTGTGTATGTGTAGGTGTGAAAATGTGGGGATGAGAATGGTCAGTGCTGGTGTGTGTGGTGGTGTGTTGTGATGTGTTGTGTGGCATGGTGTAGTGTGGTGTGGTGTGATGGTGTTGGGTGGGGTGTGGGCTAGGCTGAGGGTGGGGGTAGAGGTGGGGTATGTGAGTAGGCAGAGGTTGGGGTAGGTGGGGTATGTAGGTAGGTAGAGGTGGGGTATGTGGGTAGGCAGAGGTTGGGGTAGGTGGGGTATGTGGAAAGGGTGTAAGGGATGGGATGAGGTGGGGTAGGAGTGTGTTGGGAATAGGTGGACTTATGAAGGAGGGTTGACGATGAAGGGGGAAGGGGAAGGTGGGTATGAGAGAAGAGTGAGAGTAGAGGTGAAGAGATGTAGGGGTGAAGAGAAGTAGAGAGAAGTTGGAGTCAGAGCAAGAGAGGAGAGGTGGGTGGGAGGAAGTAAGAGGGAGGAGGAGAGAAGCAAGGGGAGGAGAGAGGCAAGGGGAGGAGAGTTGAGCCCATGTGGTGCAAAGGAGCAAAGAGAGATTAATCTCTGTTCATGGTGCAAACGGGAGTCCGGATGGCCCCTGTGCAAGGACAATCCGAACACAGACAGGTGTTGCAAAGAGTGACTAGTAGAGCGGAAATGGCGTGACACCGGAGTGTCATTGCCAAGGTGGATATCTCGGAAGTGTTCCGCGAACCGGTCAGCCAAGCGCCGTCTCGTTTGTCCGATGTGCAGAGAGAGCAGGAGATGCAATAGATGATATTGGTAGAAGTGCAGGTGAAGGAGTCGGTGATGCGATAGGGTCGATGATGGGTGCCGGTGAAGAGGGTGGTGTTGGAGAGCTAACGGCAAGTGCGGCAGCATGGGTGGGAGCAAGGGAACGAGCCAGGTTGGGAGGTGGGGTTGGGGAAGAAGCTGTGGACCAAGAGGTCTCGTAGTTTGTTGGCTCGTTTGAAGGAGGGGAGGGGTCGGTCAGGGAAGATGTATGAAGTTGAGGGGTCGGACTGGAGGTGCTGAAAAGCTTGGAGAGGTGGTAGGTGAGGGAAAAGGGAGGCGGGAGATGGCAGGGCGGGTTCAGGGGGAGAGAGCAGATGCACGGTCCACAGAACGTTCTCTGGCAAGGGCTGTGTGGATAGTGGTGTGGGGATATCCATGTAGGATGAAGTGGCGAGCCATGAGTTGAGACTGAGTCTCAAAGTCATGGTTGTCACAACGGAGCCTGCGTAGATGGAGGAATTGGGAATAAGGGATGGAAAGCTTGGTGTGTTTAGGGTGGGAGGAGGAGAAGTTGAGGTGTGAGTCTGTGTGTTTGTAGTGGATGGACGTGGTAAGAGTGGAGTGATGAATGCTGACTGAAATGTCAAGAAAGGAGACAGAGGTGTCAGAGATAGGGCAGGATGGAAAGATTTGACAAAAGAGAGGAAGGAGTCTAGATGTTCGCGGGAGAGTGAGGTGGCACCGATACAGTCATCAATATAACGGCCATATAGTTCGGGAGTGAGACCAGTGAAACTTGAGAATATTTGGACCTCAACATAGCCAATGAACAGGTTCGCATAGTTGGGGCCCATTCTTGTCCCTCCCTAATTCTTCTATCCCTCTGCCTCTACCTCTCTCCTCTCTCTCCACGTGACCGGTGTTCGGCCAAGCCTGACCTTTCTTTCTTGGTTTAACTACCATCCGTGCAACATCTATATTCCTCCCCATACCTGTCATCTCTCATGTCCTTGCGGTAAGGCTTCACTCCCACATATGCCAGCTTAATTTAATTTGTCTGTAGTTAAAAGACACCTGCTGTTAATGTCCTGTCATTTGCATTTGTATTTGTGTTCCATTTCTCTTTTTTTTTCTTTTCATTCACTTCTTTCTTCCAAGGAATCTAGTGCTCTTAGCTTAGTTTTTCGTTGGGGCTGGCCAGATTGGAGCAATCTCGAGTATAACCAGCCAAAATTGCAAAGATAATCTGGAACTTGACTGAAGAAAGAAAACTCTGAATGACCCGTCCTTGTTTTTCCTTGCCCCTTTTTTGTATCATCTGTCTGGATGTTTTGTTGTACCTTTTTTGTATCATCAAACTGTCTGGATGTTTTGTGTTCTTGTCCCATTTTTTGTATTCCTTTATATATATATATATATATATATATATATATTATAATTATCCCAGTACATAGATTTAGTATAAACATTGGAATAATTTTACTAATTTATTAAGCTGATTGAATAAAATAACCATGATATCCTCTTAGTAAATCAGATTGGTTCATCAATTGCAGTGTCTTATTCTTTTCAACATAGCAGTCAACTGTTGGCTAGCTGGAATTAGCATTGATGTATTCTATAGGAAAAAGATTGACTCTATTGGAGTTACATCATCTTTAAAATGTTTCTCAAAGCAATTAATCCAAAGATTAAGGTTGTTGTTGAAAATGCAGAGCATCATATGAAAGCAAGTAACCATTTGCCTTCTTTAATAATCTAATTACATTAGTAAGCTTGCATTTATTCTGGACAGTGATTGAATAGTGTTTCTTCAATATGATACAGGATGTGTGAAAAGCATTTCTGCTATTCCATCACATCATTCATATTGTGGAATAATAGAAACAACAACAACACACACATGCAAAAAGAAAAATCAATTTCCTTCCATTTCTAAGTATAAATGAATGGGTCATCTATCTAAAAGTATCAATCAGTGTTTAATCAACAAAGAAAATATCTTTATTCAACTTCATTAGACTTGTGATATTAATTCAATTGAAGCTAAAGCCACTTATTCCAATTGCAATGAAATCTAGCAGTCTGATCTATTACTAAAATTGCTTTCAATAATCTATTGTTTGATATTCTAAAAATATTCAGGAATTCATTAACTTTTTAATTTACTGTAGTCATGTTGCTAAATGTACACTGAATTTTTATTCAGCCAGGCTGCTATCTGCAGCATCAATGAATACTGTACTCACTGATTCTTGTAGCAGAAGCAATAAATTCTCATTTAAGCATGTAGCTTGTAACTACGTATCATTGAGAAGACCTAAAAAGGCTGTCATGCAACTGGTGTTCATGCTGGTCACTGAGCAAATGTTCTTCTCCTTCTGATGTTTAGTTTGTTTTTAATACCACACGTCCATGAGATGTTATTTCATGATGAATACCACTGTAACTTGCCTATCAACATGTATATACATTAACTATTAGACATAGAGGTCTATTTAAATTTGATACTACTTCAGTTGCATTTCCTGGATATTTGAAGTTGTGCCTGAAACTCGATGCCTTCATAGTGATTTTAGAAACAGTAACTTTAATTGTTCTTTTTCTCCTTTCTCTCTGGAATGGTGTCATCATGATGATGATGGTGGTGGTAACAAGATGATTAATGAAGATAACAATATAGCTGCATTCTTACAAACTACTAAATGTCTTAATTGCTTATGAATATTTGTAAAGCAGAAATGACTATTAGAACTAATCTCATATGTTACTGAAACTGTGACTCTATTCCTGATGTCAGCTTATTCTTGTTTTGCTTGTGTTGATAGAATTTAAAAACCATACCTCTTACACACTCTGCTTTACTCAAATATTCCAGAATTATAGTTCATTATGATCAATGTTCTTGTATAGATAACTTAGCAAGACTTTTACAAATCTTACTCCTAGAAGATAGTAATAGGGATATCATAGAAAATGTGATTGTCTTCTAGATGTGTGAAAGTTACATAAAGACCATTGTGTAGCTCCAGTTGATAGTGTTAAATAGTTGAAAAATAAATCTCTCTTTGGTTAGGACTGGCCAATTGCAATTAATGTTTCCAGATGGTCTGGATCCTATTCTTAATAACTAAGTGTACTGAGGTATATAGAATTATGTTTCTTTTAATGCATTACAAACTTCCTGCAGTGTATTTGAACTTATAAGCAGGTAGTCCAATGCCTTATCTATTGAATCAATTGCATTTATGAGAGTGGAAAGTGTCTGCAAAATATTTTAAAATTGATTCTTTGAATTTTATCTTATCAATCCTAGTATAATAACCAGTGGACTTAATATTGGTTTCAAATTTCACAAGGCCAGCAAGTTTGGGGGAGGGGGTAAGTTGATTATATCAACCCAAGAGCTCAATTGGTACTTATTTTATTGACCCTGAAAGGATGAAAGACAGAGTTGACCTTGGTGGAATTTGAACTCAGAACATATAGACAGATGAAATGCTGCTAAACATTTTGCCCAGTATGCTAATAATTCTGTCAGCTCACCACCCTAAGCAGTGAACTTAATTTTAACTGAAGAAGAATAAAACTGAAGGGGCTACCACTGAATAAAAAAGATAAAGACCAATCAAAAACTCTAAGTGTGATTGCTTGACTTTCTAGAAGTAGCAGTCAGATCTTCAAATCATATCCACCATCTTAAACAAGGAAAAATGTTTTAGACACTTATACAAAGACTGGATAGTCATGGCCAGAATGGTTTAGGTCATAGGTATACTTAGATCTGGGCTAAGCAGCAACAATAAGAACTTTAGTATACAATCTATGGAATGCAAAGAAAACTAGTTGATGATCTTTTACAGGAATTTTTAGATGATCTTTACCTGAACAAATTTGTTTGGTTTTGATTCCCGGTTAAAATTATTTCATTTCCTTACACTTAGGTTGCTATTGCTGAAAACAAGAATATTACATTTCAATTTCTTTATACATTTGGGACTTTGTACCCAGTTAAAAAAGGAAATTTACTTTATGGGATGCACCACTTTAGTAGATATTAGACAAAGAAGTTGGCAATGTTCCTTAAATTGTTGTTCTGTGTCACTTCCAGAGCTAATTTTTCTTAATTTGTGTCTTGATAACTGACCAACTCATTCCATTCTCTTCTGATTGTAAATATATGATTGCCAAATATATTGAGCTGTTCACAACTGTCCTTCTTTCTGTTGTCTTGATTATGCATGATGCAAATATAGAACTTCTTTTAGTATGCATTGAAGTTAAAGAAAATTTGTTCTTTTGATTCCTTATCCTGCATTTTTGTCTTCTTGATGCTAACTGCTCCATTACTGCCATAATTTTTTTTTATGAAGCCATTAATCAATGGAACAACAAAGAAGTCTCTAACAAACTATTGATTTGTTCTGTTGACGTGTATTGCTTTAAATTATCTGCAAGACTAGTTCCACAAATCTCTCTTCATCTTTTTATATTAACTAGTGCACTGCAAGTAGAGTCTTTATTTAAGTTGTTTACTGAATATTTTAGCCTCATTTGTCATAACTCATTCTATTTGTTAGAAATCATAAAACAGTGTGTGTATGGAATTTTCTGCATGGTATGTTTCTGTTATTCAAATATCGATATCTTTGTATTGAACATCATCAAATGCTATTTTACTGTTACTTTATAGTATAAGAAGATTTTTGAGGTCTTGTATATTTAATTGGCTTCCTGACCAGAAGCTGTTTCCTTTGTCATTAAAATTCTTTTGCTTCATTTCTCTGATCATAGTCAAAATGAGAATTGGGTTTTAGAAATATTAGCATTTTCTCCAGATTTAACAATTAACTTGCTAGAATTATGAAATGTTCTGTAACAGAATTGCTAGACTGATTGTTGAATGTGCATATATGAATGTATACATAATAGTTGAATATACTTTCATTATGAATGTCTATAGATATATAGATATATATATATATATCTACACTCTCTGAGTGGTTGGCGTTAGGAAGGGCATCCAGCTGTAGAAACTCTGCCAAATCAGACTGGAGCCTGGTGTTGCCATCCGGTTTCACCAGTCCTCAGTCAAATCGTCCAACCCATGCTAGCATGGAAAGCGGACGTTAAACGACGATGATGATGATGATGATTGAGCATTCTTGTTATTTTCTTTACCCATATTTCTGTGTGTGTGTGTGTGTGTATGCATGCTTATAAGCAGTAATAACAGGCTCATATCATAATGATGTTGTTTAAGAATAGTCCTGACAATTTTTGAGGTAAAAATAACAATAATGCTTACACTCATTCACCTTATTCAGTTATGCATTATTTGTAGAAAAGCCCTGCAGGAATGTTATTCTCTCTTAGCTTATACTTTTTTTTATACTTGACAAAGGAAAGATTGACCCAGCTATGAAAAAAAGACTGAGAAATACAAGTACTTAAGGAATTTGGGTCATTCACAAGTTATTTGTTTAAATATTCCACTGTTTGCTTAGTGCTTGCTTACGTACTTCAAATCCTCATGTTCTAAACGTATTTAAAAGAAGGTGAAGTTGATTAACTTGTGAGTTGTTAAATTGACTGCATTAGTCAAAAGAAGATGGAATTTTAAAATGTTGATTTAACTGTTACTAATTGACTTTTAAGGAAGTTGGAACTGATACTTTTGTGCATTTGCTTTTTGAATAGGGATAACTCTGTCTATAGCTGATGTTAAAACTGTAAGGCAGGATATATTTAGGTCTACTTGAAGTAGTCTTAGAACAAAAGACTTCAATTCAGCTTATTACATTTTTTTTTCTCATTTAAACATAAGCTATATTTTTTACTGATTTTATTTGAAAATAAATTGATAAAGCAAAGCTATTAAATTTATATCAAATATTTGCCCACTAGCAAAATAATTGCCCATTTCATGTGTAGTTGTGTCTTTAATGAAATCAATACTTAGTCCACTTAATTGTAAGTAGCTACCATATGGAGTTAATTAGCACGGTATAGTTGTTTTTTGTTTTTCTCAAAAGCTTACACTGTTTAGTTAAAATCATTCCTCATAGAAGGGGAAAAAAAGTGTGGAAGCCACACATGTATTTCGCATTACAATGAAGTTGAAGTCGTAACTAAAAAGTTATGAGACATTATTTTGTTTCATACAGTTCTATATTTGAGAGATGAGGAATTATGTACATTAGTTACATTTGATGGATATTTGTCCTCATCTTGTTTGTTGTTAACACAACGCTTTGGCTGATATACTCTCCAGCTTTCATCAAGTGTCTTGGGGAAATTTTGAAAATGGGTTCTCATTCCTAAGGTATTTTTGATGTTATTATTATTATTATTATTTAGGTCACTAGGGGTTAGTAGTCCACGCTCTAACCATTACGCCATATACCCATGGGCAATTATGGAGTGAATTTTAGGGCTTATAAATCTAATATTTTCCTATCCTTCCTTAATACTGGTTCCCATATGCTACTCATATCTGCACTCAGTCTGCTTAGAAGATTCTTATGTCCTAGCATATGTGCTGCTTCTTTTAGTTTTCATATTTTCCAGTGGTGTTCTCTGTCTATCATTTTAACTTCATCCCACAGGGGGAGGTGGTCTCCGTTTTTTCCATACTTGATTAGCTATACCTGATTTATCAATATCTCTTCATGTCACAGCTTTGTGATGTTCCTCTACCCTTATTTTGAGGGGACAGCATGGGATGGAGTACACGCAGTCTTTGGTCATATTCTCTTCCATTGGTGGTTTTACTCGAAGGAGGTATCTGCGAAGTGTTGTATTACTCTTGAATACTGTACTGATGTCATATGGGCTGCATATCTTTTGTATCTTTTTGGAGAGGCCTTTCACATAGGGTAGACAGACTGTGGTCAGTTTTATCCTCTCTTTTCTTCATAATTGGAGTGGATAGTATGTTTTTGGGGTAGTTGTTGCTTAATAGATTGTTACTTAGCTTGATCATTTCTTTGTGGTGTATTTCAGGATTGCTACTTATATTCTTTGCTCGATGTTTTAGGCACTGAGCAATTACTCTCTTTACACTATATGGATGGTTGGAATTGAAGTTAAGGTATTGTCCAGTGAAGGTTGGCTTGTGGTATATGGATGTCTTGGATCCATACTTGGTACGTGTCATTAATACGTCCAGGAATGCTAGCTAATTCTTTTTCCTTTTCCACTGTGAACTGTATGGATGGCTTTATTGAGTTCACATGACCTAACAGTACTTGGACATCTTCCTGGTGGGGCCAGAGAATAAAGGTGTCATCAACATATCACAGCCATAGGGTTGATTTTAGTGGTGTTGATCCTAAAGCCAAATTCTCAAAGTATTCCATGTATATATTGGCTATTATTGGTGATAATGGCAAACCCATAGCTAAACCCTCTTCTGTCAATATATATCAGCGTCCATTCTGATGTAGGTAGTTTCTACATAGAAGGTCAACATTTCCATCAAGTTTCCTATTGGTATACTAGTGCGTTCTTTTAGATGGGTGTCTGTCACTAGTTTTTCTTGAATCACCGATAGTGCTTCATCAGTTGGGACTTTGGTGAACAAACTTATCATATCTAGACTCACCATCTGGCTGGATCCAATGGGGGGCGGGTATCCTTGATCACTTTTGTGAAGTGGATGGAATTCTTCACATACGATGTTGACTTTCCTGCTAATGGACTGATTATATCCACAAGGAAGTGGCTCAGTGAATGCTGAACCTCTACAGCTCACTATAGGTCTTAATGGAATACCATGCTTGTGAATCTTAGGGAGACTGTACATGTGTGGTAGTTTACTATAGTGTTGAGTCGGTTGTCTGTACTTCATTGGTATAAAGTGATCCTTGTTCTTGATAAAGATCTATGACAACTTCCTCTCTGTTTTCAGAGTTGGGTCTTTCTCTACTTTGCTGTAGCTACCATCACTTATGAGACTTGTCAATTTTTCCGAGTAGTCAGACTTGTTCATCCCACTGTAGCATTTCCCTTGTCCGCTGGAAGTATTATGATCGAATTGTCACTCTGTAGTCTTTTGATAGCGAACTTTTCTTCCTAAGTGATGTTTGGTTTGGGAAGTTTTGCTTTTTCTAGTTCCTGTCTCACTTTCCACCTTAGTTCATCTCCCTGAGCTTTTGCTATCGCACACACATATATGTATATGTGTGTGTGTATGTGTGTGTGTTTGTCTGTGTTTGTATCCCCTGCCATCGCTTAACAACCGATGCTGGTGTGTTCATGTCTTCGTAACTTAGTGGTTCAGCAAAAGAGACTGATAGAATAAGTACTAGGCCTACAAAGAATAAGTCCTGTGGTCGATTTGTTCAACTAAAGGCAGTGCTCCAGCATAGCCACAGTCAAATAATTGAAACAAATAAAAGAATAAAATACTCTAAATAGCTTGTATTATTTTTTATGAGTGAATTGGTTTTAAGGTTGTTATCGTTTTTGTGCAGCCTCAGTCACAAGTATTTGAGAAGATCTTTGGCAAACGCCTAATTGGTCAGCATTTGATTGTATTTATTGCTGTCTCTATCCTGTCATTATAATGTTAAGATTTATGATACCCATTTTGAAGACAGCAGTTTGTTAACTGAGACTTGGCTGTTACATTCTTCAAGTTTTGTAACCATATAAAAGCATCTTTGTTTGCTCTTGTCATAATAATAATGGTCTACTATAGTTTTGATTTAATGGTGCAATATATAATTTTGTTTTTAAGTTGTATCACTTAATTTTAGGAAATACTAGTTTGTCCTAAATAATAGCTATGTAGTTCAATGAATGTTTTCAGAACCATGAACTTTCTGACTGGCAAGTAATTGATGTACAAATATTATTTTAAAAACATTATTGGCTGATTAGTTTGGTAAGGGAATTGCACAGATTGTTGTGACAATTGCTACTGAGGATACATTTCTGTAAGGTCCACTTTCATCTACAGATATTGGAAAGTGGAGTTGCCAATGAATTATATAGTTGAGTTAATACTTCAAAACAACTCACCTTTAACAGTCAATAATGTTGATTTAGATCTGAACTTCGTAAGATTATCATAATACTCATAGCTATCACATCTTTGTTGTGGGATATGATTTAAATGAAATTTAGTGCTTTATTTCATGTAGAGAATAGTGCCTGTGGTCAAATATACAAACTTGTACCTCTGTAGTTGAGATATTATCACTTTATGCAGTTTGTTATAATTTACCTGTCTCATAATTCATATCAACCAGATTTTTTTCCAAAGGCAAATTTATTGTGTCAGCAATACAAGTTAGATGTGTATTTCTCAATACAAGATAAATATGTATATTTATCTTGTACCACTGAGCTCTTTCTATCCTTATTTCTTAAAAAAGAAAATAATGATGACGCTTGCTATGGTTTATATTTCTTCTAAAGTTGAAATGAAATAAACAAGGACTGTGAATCATTTTTAAAATTCCAAAAATCTAGTAACTTCTTTCAAAGAAATGTCATTGAAATCTTATTACTACCACCATCACATGGCCCAATTCAGATAAACCAATGTATATATCTATACCTGATATCTTCTTTGATAACCTAGTCCACAGCTGTTTTCTTGACCCATTGATTAGAAGTCTATCCTCACTCTATATACTTCACTTTGGAATGTGACTTAGAGATCAAAACAAATTGATCAAGTGATGTACATTTATTCTTTCTAGTTCACATTTTCTTAATCATTCATAAATTTGATACACTATCATTTAAAGATGCAACTTTTGCTTCATTAAATGATGCTACATTATTATAATGGCCAGTATGCCTAGTTTTAGTATCACTGAGGAATCTTCTGTGTGGTTACTTGGCCTACTAAAAATACCTAAAGCTCTCTCAGATTACAGCTTGTCATAAATAAAGTAAGGACACTTTAAACAATGTAGTCTACAAACCATAGAAAAGATAGGATGGTCACAACTGGAATGTGTTTGAATAGTCAGAGACAACCTGGTGTTAAGCAACAATATTCACTATACACTAGTACATTAATAAAAATAAGTCAAACCTTATCTTTGAATAATACAGATCACATCAAAACATTATTATGCACACAGGTATGGCTGTGTGGAAAGCTTGCTTTGCAACCAAGTGGTTTTAGGTTCAATCCCACTGTGCTGCACCTTGGGCAATGTCTTCTACTGTAGCTTATGGCTGACTATCTCAAATGTGAATTTTGGTATATATATATATATATATATATATATATATATATATGTGTGTGTGTGTGTGTTTGCTTGTGTTTGTCCCCCACCTCTGCTTGACAATCAGACTTGATTTTATGTTCCCTTAACTTAGCAGTTCAGTAAAAAAAGACTGACGGAATAAGGACTAGGCTAAAAAAATAAGTACTGGGATTGATTTGTCCAGCTAAACCCATCAAGGTGGTGTATCAGCATGACCACAGTCCAATGATTGAAACAAGTGAAAGATAAAAATTCTTATATTATTTTTATATTCTTTGATTTTTATGAAACTTTCTTTTTGTTTAGATTCAATATTCAAGTTGTGATAGTTGTTGTAACATTACTGTAACTGGTGACAATTGACAGTGGTTGTAACAGTTGTAGCGGTGTTGCAGTTGTGACAATTACTTTGACAGTTGTTATAGCTGTAAGTGTTGTTGTGGTTGTAGCAGAAGTTGTGACTGAATTGTAGTAAAAACTTAATATTTAAAAAAATTTCTTCTATTACCTTTTGATTATTTCAGTCATTAGACTGCAGCATTGCTGGGGAACTGAAGTGAAGAATTGAACAAATCGATCCTAGTACTTATTCTTTTAAAGCCTGGTTCTTATTCTATTGGTCTCTTGCTGAATTGCTAAGTTACGGGAATGCAAACAAACATTGGTTGTCAAGTGGTGGTGGGGGACAAACACGGACACACACACACACACACACACATGACAGGCTTCTTTCAGTTTCTGTCTATCGAATACACTCACAAGGCTTTATTTAGCCCAAGGCTATAGTAGAAGACACTTGCCCAAAGTGCCATGCAGTGGGACTGAATCTGGAACCATGTGGTTGGGAAGCAAATTTCTTACCACGCAGTCATGCCAGGTTATTATTTTTACATTTTCTTTCTGGTGTCAGTTTATTTTAGACTAATTTGGCTGTGTGGTTTAGGTGAAGGATTGCAGACCACTTGGCTAGAAGTGTAAATTGTATTAAGTATCAGCATGTTGTGCTCTAGAGGCAGGCACTTAATTCTGCTTACCCCATGTTGCTTGACTGATGAAGAGACTGTTTTGATTCCAACTCCACAGAGTGATTAGTAATTGGAAGGACATCTATCAATAGAAAAAAAAAAAAAAAAAAAAAAAGAAACGTCCCCTCGAAATAAACAACTTATCAGGCAAATAACCTTCATACCCTTGCATGTATGTAACAGTGGATGTAAAGCAATAATATATGTAAATATGTTTGTATGTATGTATATAGGTGAAATAAACATCAGAGATATTTTGCTCCACACAGAAACTGCAGGAACTACTCAGAGACTTTGCAAGCACTTCTAAATCCAAATCCATTGCAATGCTGGAAACCCTTCAGTATTGTCAGCAGTGTTTCACTCTATAGCCTGTACACTTTGCCTATGTGGCGCAGTGAGGACTAAACTAGTCTTCACCTATGGAAAAGGTTCCACTTATAGTCTCTTATTAACCATAATCACCTTGAGCTAGTTTTGGCTGCTTGATGGCTTTCTTCAATTGTCTGGGTTCCAGACTTATCTTCTGCAGGAAATAACATACTGATCTAACTGGAAAGCTGTGACAGCTGACTTCAGTGGAGAATGAATCTGGATGTTATCCCTTGACAACGGCTTCATTGACTAAGTCCTGATATTTTGTTTTCCTTACCTGGTGGGATATATCAAGTCTGTCCTCCCAGGGTTCTGTAAGTTTCACCATGACAATTATGTATGTATATATCATCATCATCATCATCATACTTTAATGTCCATTTTCCATGCTGGCATGGGTTGGTTAGTTTGACCAGAGCTGGCAAGCTGGAGAGCTGCCAGCTCGGTTTCTGATTTAACTCGGTTTCTACAACTGGATGTGCTTCTAGTACCAACCATTTTACAATGTGTCTGGGTGCTTTTAATATGCCATCAGCATGAGTGCCTTTATGTGACACTGGCACATGACTCTTGCAAGCCAATCCTCTTCACCAGTAGGAGTGGGCCCTAACACTTCTGTGGAGGACAGGTGTTCTTGAGTACAGCAAAGTGCCAGATATTTTGGTTCTTTATCATCTCCCCCAAAAAGTTCAGTGTCCTGAGGTTCTCTCTCTCTCTGTCTCTGTCTCTGTCTGTCTGTCTCTCTCTGTCTCTGTCTGTCTGTCTGTCTGTCTCTCTCTCTGTATGTATATATATATATATATATATATATATATATATATATTGCTTTCTATCCAATGTTAACTTAATTTTATAATAATGCATTTTAAATTTGCATAATAATATATCAGAATATATTCTGTTAAATTAAAAAAGTTTGTTTTATTTGATAAATGTGAGATGTAGATAATATATCAAATTGGTAGCTTAGAATCTTCAGCTTACATCTGAATCTTCAGTAGGCATTTCAGTATGTTTTAGAATGGGATACTTATTTTTTACAAAGCTAGAAATTATGTACTGAGTCAAGCCAGTCAAGAAACCTCTGTGTGGTCGCTATCCATCCTAGAAACAGCAGCCAAATCTTCCTCAAATCACACACTCCTACCTTAAAAAATGAAGGACACTATATAATATAGGTGGAATAAAAGATGTGATGATTGTGTTTGAAATGCCTTTGATCATAATGTCTGCTTGATCAAAGCCAACTTATTGCTAAACAATAATAGCACCATAAATATTAAGAAAATTATTGGTTATAGACTCATCATCCTTTTTTGGGACAAACTTATATTGACTTTCCATATCCATCAGAAGTTTTTGAAATTTGAAGAGCACAGTTCAGTACTGAGATATTCTGAAGATTGATAGGAATGTAACTTCATCTCAGAAGAATAGAAAAGAACACATTTTGTAACTAACTAATTTAAATTAATGACCTTTGATTGCATTATAAGGAAGGGTAGTCTTTTTTATGTGAAATTTAATTGGATTTTTATGTCCTTCTAAATTGTGGATAATCACAGAGGCCAGTGAAGTGATGAACTAATTCTTTATCCACTCAGCACCTTCTCAGGATGCACACTATTATATCACTTTAGTGAGTGTCTGCTGCCTTCCTCTGCCAGATGAATCCTGTAATAATTGATAGAATCAACTCAAAATGAGATAAGCCCAGAATTACTCTTATCATTGCTTTCAGTTTCATTATTATAGCAGTGCTCCAGCTTAGCCACACAATCTACTGGCTTGAATTAGACTATATTGTTTTGTTTCCTATGAGTTTTTTTAATTATAAGGGAATCTAGCTGTAAAATCATTACTTCAACTACATGATGGAGAACATGTAGCTAAAACCTTCAAAGTCACTACAAATGCATGACCTCACAGTCTCCAATGATGTTCCCTGGCAATGTCACTTCCACAACATAGCAAAAACTTCTTTCCAAAGACTAGATGGTTAGTCTTTGGAAATAATTCAGCTCCCAACAGTTGTCAACTCTCTAAAAAGTTCATGTGAGGTCCACAATAAAATGCTGCTCCCACTTCTTGGGACACTGTTGCTTGACTACATCCACAAGAAAAGAAAAGAAAAATGCACAAAGTCTTTTATCAATATACTGTGATTTCTGACCCACAGATGTGCAGATGCACTGCCTCTTCACTACTCTGCCATATCTGTGGCTACTGCACCCCAGTGATGGCTGATCTTGTGCCACCTCCATTTGGTCCTACCCAGCTCAATTGTGTCTTTTCTGTTCATCACCCATTTTGTGCCCTAGGCCTTGCACTAACTACTATACCTAATCTTCCCCAGAAAGTTAATCCTCTGGAATTTCTTCTATGCTCATATTTTTTTTTGCATCTCTTGACTTGTAGTAGTTTGAGAACCATTAATATATATATTGTCTAGTATATATAATGTTACCACATTCTTTATATGGCTGTTTTATTTCCTTGTCCTACATTCTTGGCTGTGACATCTGTTAATTCCTGTCAGTCATCTCTTTAACTGTAGTTATGTTTTGTAATGTAAAATATTCTGTGTTGAGTATTGAGTAAGAATAATGTGTGTCTGCTGCATTAACTAACCCATTAAACTGTTTCAAGTAGTTTTGTTGCTAAATGTAATATAACAGGTTTATATCCTAATCAAGCACATGTTAAGGAATAAGCATTAAGATAATGATGATAATGATACACAATCTTTATCATCAGTGTTTACGAATAAAATTACTTTGAGAGTTATGGGAAAAAAGTTTTGAGAAATTTCGCCTGTCGAAATTTTTTTCCCATTGCTATTTGACTCTTGTGATACGCAGTTGTTTGTTCTTTCATTATTTTAGTTTAGTTATTCTCCCTCCACTTTTTTTCTTGTTTAATGTTGTCACTGTTTTAGTTATTTGGTCTTTAGTTTTTTTTTATAAACTATATGAGAAAAACATTTTTGTACCATTGACATTGTTTTGTCAGCTGTATGTTTTAAACACTTTCTCAATAATCGCAAAGCTTGTAGAAGTTCTCTTAGTGCATGAAAGTGTAAAGATTAATGTAATTTTGACACCTGGAATTCTAGAATGATGTAACTCTGGAAAAATAGATTGTCTATTTTATAGTAAGTAATGAGGGACTCAACATCATTAGATGTTAAGGAATTCATTTGTTCCCTGTATTTATGAATTTAACCACTAATTCTGTGTGAATTCAGGTAAAACTTAGTTTCAGATTCTTATCCTTTTCAACTTGTTGATGTATTAACAATTCAGAATAGTGTTTTTTTAATACTAAATGCTTACTTTGCAGGTGGCCTCTACACTGAGGTCTCCTGCATACTGGCTATATTTGAAACTGCAAATTATTACCAAACAAGATAGGAAACTGAAATTCACACAACAATTCAATTGTTTGTTCATGTTTCTTTTCATATGCAAATGAAGAAAATTGCTGACAATGTTATTAAGTAAATAAAGATTCTTTAAATCTAAAACTTTTTGCTGTTTATATTTGTTGATGCTCAGAGAAAGTAGAGAACTTGATGTTTGAATTATTTTTACTTGGTGAATGGTTGTAGTTGTTTTCTAGCTCAAATGCAAAGTGAACATTATATTTAAATAACTTGATCTTTAGGGTTATTTTTATTTTGGTTGTTTTAGTATTTGGTTTAATATCTTTGTAATTTAAATGACATTTCCTTATGTGACCTTTATATATTCAGATGCCAGCATCTTCCTAATTATCTGCTATAACCATTTATTTTGTTTGATATCCTGAGAGTTAAAGAGCTTGTACAAAGGCCAACAGTGTTTAAAGTTCCCTACTTTGTCATCCTAGTTGAATATTCTTTATGTTGTTTTACAATATCTATTTTATTTATAATACTTGTCTCCATGGTGTCATAATTAAGAGATAAACAGATACTTGAAACATTATAGTTTTAAAATCTACTTCTCTAAGGATTTCAGTATGTTTTCAGTTTGTGGTATGTGTATATGTGCACTACAGTGGAGGCGCAATGGCCTAGTCGTTAGGGCAGCAGACTCGCGGTCATAGGATCGCGGTTTCGATTCCCAGACCGGGTGTTGTGAGTGTTTATTGAGCGAAAACACCTAAAGCTCCACGAGGCTCCGACAGGGGATGGTGGCCAACCCTGCTGTACTCTTTCACCACAACTTTCTCTCACTCTTACTTCCTGTTTCTGTTGTGCCTGTAATTCAAAGGGTCAGCCTTGTCACACTGTGTCACACTGAATACCCCCGAGAACTACGTTAAGGGTACACGTGTCTGTGGAGTGCTCAGCCACTTGCACGTTAATTTCACGCGCAGGCTGTTCCGTTGATCGGATCAACTGGAAACCTCGACGTCATAAGCGATGGAGTGCCAACAACATATGTGCACTACAGGTTTCAAAGAAAACTTATTTTGAATGTGGTGGCTCCTTAAAACAATCTGTTTTATCCCTTTGTCACATTTTACTTGAAAATACTCTCAGCAAATTAAGATGAGCCTTTCCTTGAAAATTCAAATTGGATATCAACCTGACACTTGAGGCTTTCAGTGAGATTAATTCAGTTGGATATATAGTATTTCATTCTATTAATACTCACTTTCAAGTTTAGTGAAGTTTTAACTGTCATGAGGAATTTTTATGAAAACTGATTTAAAATTTAACTTCAACCTTTAGGCAGGCTAGATGAGTTATGTAATAAAGTTGCTGGTACCTACCCATTTTCATTGCTAAGGAAACAGGTTTGGAAAAAGTGTCATGTTGAGATTACCTGAATAAGCGTCTATAGGTTTCATTTATCTCTTGCATTGCAGGTTTCTTGTTAGCTAATATCACTGCACTCTGATACACATTCTATAAACTTTTGAGTTAACAAAGATTTGGTTTTGTCCTCTGTACTCTTCTTCCTGTTCATCAACAATCTGTTTGCTTTCATCTCCAACAATCCCCACTCTTATGCAGATGATACCACCCTAGATTCTTCACCAATGTTCAGCAACCAAGCTTCATCTACATTCAACCCAGACACTTTGCTCCAAACTTCCACTGACTTTATAAATAGAGACCTCAAAAACTTCCTCCAATGGGATATTAATCTTGTTTTCTTCACCATTACAAAGACACAACCACCACATATACCAAGAAAATAATCTTCTACTTCATCTAAACGTGAACAACATGTCACAAGAACACTTTAAATCATTATAAATGTTAAATTTCACCATTACTTCTAGTACATGCACATTCACAACATAACCATGATTGGCTTTCCTGTTTAGGGTCTGAAAATACTTCAGCTCCCAATAATTGCAAACTTTCTACAAAGCTCAAATGAGACCCACAATTGAATATTTCATTGACATCTGGGATGGTGCTGCCATTACATATGCAAACATCCTATATCATGCCCGTCTCAAACTCCTCCTTTTCCCAATTGATGGTATGAATTTACTTGCCAGCTAATATACTCCTATTTCTAGCTTTCAGACAAGCTGTCTCTTTGCACTTACTGTCTTACTGCTATTACAACAGTCACTTTTTGGGTATGGTTGATTTTGTGCCACCTCCACTCAGTTTCAACTGATTCATTTATCTCTGTTTTTGCCATCCATACATCCATATTATGACCCCACCTCCACACTACTGTTTATCTATTCTTTCCTCACCACAATACTAGCTCTCTGGGATTACCTCCCTGCTCTTGTTTCTTTACAGCCATCATTTTGCAGTAGTTCAAGATTATCAACTATGCAAGTCTCACTAATCTCAGAGGTTCTGCAAAGGCCACAAGCACAAGCCCTTCTCCCATAAGCACATCTTAAATATATGAGGTTGATAAAGTTTTAGATATTATCCTGTTATTCTTTTATCACTATCCTTAAAGTAACCAAATTTTTTTTTGACTTTGACTTACAATAAATAAATTTTAATGTTTTGCTGTTTTGAATGTTTCTATTTATTTGTTAATGAAAATGAGGTGGAATTCAACTTCTTCATGTTCATTAATTTACAGCCATGTTTTCAGGCTATTAGAATGGTATTAGATAAACTGTCTTAAGAAGTTAAAAACAAAATCACACTAAAATAATTTCTTTTTCATTAATGCATTTTCTTTATTGAATTACTTTCCAAGTTAGTTGTGTATGCACATGGAATCAGAAACCCTTTGGACATCACTGCAAGGCACAAGAGTGATGTGAATGAATGATAAAAGAGAGTAAGATGTATGGGACTTCTTACATAGCATATAATTCTGTAGAAATATAGCTTGAGAAATAAAAACAAGTCAACCTTTATAAATTGAGGAACATTTGACCTAATCCGTAAATAAAATATATATCCATATAACAATCGTTACTTTCTTTTTCCTGAATGTTTCAAAATTTGTATAAAGCTGCAAAAGTGCTGTTTAATGAGAACAGTTTCGTTTCTTATTATAGCAATATAACATCCTTACATTCCAATTATACCCTTCCCTTATAAGAACTAACACTGAAGTAGGCTTTGACTGTGAATGACACCACACAAATAAATGCCTCCAAATAATCTCTAATTGTTTTAGTTGACTTAGTAAGTACATGTGGTTTCTAAGCTATAAGACCTATTTAAAATGCTATGTACATAATTATTGTTTTGTTCTCTGTTTAATTTCTTTAGCTTACTTTATTTTGTGTCTTTTGCTATAGCCTAGGGTGAATTACTTACTTTTTGGCTCAACTTACCACAATGAATTGTTGTAAACCTAACTGCTGATACTTATCATTAAGTTGATTCGGGTAGTTGAAAGTTAAGTGTATTTGTCATAAATACAACACACTGGTAACATGATATAAACTGGTGACTGTTTGAAAGACAGCTCACCATCCTGTCAATTTGTATATGATATCAATCTTACAATATGTGATTTAACTCTTTAATGGCTAATTTTCTTTTACAGAACAGAGAAGTCTATTTTTCTGTTTACATTTTACTTTGGGATGATTTATATGACATGAACAAGTGCTTTTATAGCTGGCTCTCCACTCTGACACTAAGTGATATAACAGAAATTGGTTTCAAATTTTGGTACAGGGCCAGTAATTTTGGGGATGGAGATAAGTCATTTACATCGACTCCAGTACTCAACTGGTACTTATTTTATCAACCCCAAAAGGATGAAAGGTAAAGTTGACCTTGGTGGCATTAGAACTCAGAATGTAAAAAAAAAAAAAAATGAAATACTGCTGGTGTGCTAATGATTCTGCCAGTTTGCTGCCCTACACAATAACAAATATTAATGATCCAATGAGGGAACCTCTACATCATGGTTTAGCATACTAGAAATAGTAGTCAAATCTCCTTCAAATCAAATCCAAGCAACTTAAAAAGAAAAAGAAAAAAGACATTATATAATGCAATCTTGGATAAACTTGCAGAGAGTTGAGATGGTCACAACTGGAATGCTGTTTATTGCAGGTCTGCACAGTCATAGGTCAACAACATCATAATAATGTTTTTTAATATGTTCATTTATATGTTTATCTGATTTGAAGCATAAATATTTAATGTAGAACAAAATTTTTATGTTATAAAATATAACTTTGAAATTGTATATTTTTGTTTTTATTGTTTTTGACAGTGAAATATCTTCGAGAAGTTACACCTTATTTTAAAAAGAATTCTGCTCTCAGTGAAATTGGCTGGGGCCCTCAAGAAATCAAAGATGATTCTAAATCAAATTGGACTGAGTCAAAGCCAATCCCTTTGAAACTATGTTATATATGTAGAAATCATGAAATGTCTGATCCTGAAAAATTAACAATTGAACTTCATTCTCCTGACACAAAGAGTTCCTGTATTCTTCGTTTTCCTGATGTTGTCACTGCTCAGGATTGGTTCAATGCAATTTATTCCAATATAGTGTTACTAACAGCCCTGACAATCATAGAGGCCAACCAGATTATGAGCACTGCACCAAATCAGAGAGAACTAAAGCATATGGGATGGTTATCTGAACAGGTGAGATATATGTTAGGTATTGATCATAATTGTGAATGATACACTCTTGAATGTCATAATCTTAAATATTGGAATCCTAAAAGATCAGAATCTTTAGAGATTGTGATCTTTTAGGATTACAATATTTGGAAGACTGCAATTCCAAATACTATAACTACAAAAAATCAAAATCCCAAATGTTGAAATTTTGAATGAATGTCTTATACTGCTCACCATCGCATAAATCTAGCTTTGCACACTTACTTGTCTCCCTTTACTTTCACACTTCATTAGACCACAATTTCTTGTGTTGAAGATGAATATATTCACCAAAGAGAGCCATGCTGATCCTACCAAATAAAAAGCAGCTATTCATTGTGATGCAAGACTTTAAAATATAGTTAATTATCATAAAAGTAGGTCAGCTTGTGTAGGCTACCTCTGTACAATTTACCCTTATTATACATTAACATTTTTCCAATAAATCTCTTTTTACAATTGTAAATAAATATCCTTTAAGAAAGTTTTTTTTTTTATTAGTTTTTCACAAAATATCTCTTCAAGATTTTGACTTTTTGGGATTGTCTTTCAGGATTATGACCCTGAACCACACACACACATGTATCTATATTAATGTTTGTTTTCATGTTGAGTTATAATAAAGACAAGTTTTCATTAAACTGAAGGATTATTCAATGCTTATTGTAGAGTATATATTTGATAATCTTTAAAAGAATAGTGTTGATAGTAACTTTGACGTTTTAGACTGCTTAGCCTTCATTGGACAGTCCATTGGAGGCTAGGCTGGCCAAAACTTTATTGTCAACATTATTGCTAATGAATAATATATATATATATATATATATATATATATATATATATAATATGATCTGATTTGCTCTGTTTAAATTGCAATAAAAACATGTGAATAATCTTTGTATTTCAGCTACACTATGTTCTGCATAATATTTATTCTGTTTACATTTAGCTTTTCTGTGTACTTTGAAACAAAGACACATATTTAGGGGAGGGATTACATGATTAAATCAGTCCTAAAAATTTTATTGATCTTGATGAAATGAAAGGCAAAGTCAATCCTGGCATGATCTCAGCGTGTGAAGAAACATAGCTAAATATTGCTAGGCATTTTGTCTGCCAAATTGTCAATTCGACCATACCATCACAATGCTACAATAACATTAAACAATAACAAGAGCACTCTGAGAGCACAAACGTCCACCAAGGCAACACCAATATCCTCTCAATGATTATCCAGAGATGATTTTTAAAATGAGAATATCTGAAATAAACTCGACTGCTCTCACAAGTGAGAATACTAAAAATGAACCCAACCACTCTCAAAAATTGAGTAAAGAAAACGGAAAAATAATCCAGAATTCTTGTCTGGATCGATCTCAATGGTAGTTATGGAATGTGAAGGTAGGTGTGCAGGCCGTGTTTGTAATGCTGTGTGTCTGTCATCTGCAGTGGGAACAGGGACAGTTTTCTCTATGAAGGCCTTTTTTAGTCTATCCACTGATATAGTGTCTTTACGACCATTAAAGGTCTATAGTGAAAAATTTATCTGTGCATGAAAAAAAACCAGAAAGGAGCTGCATACAGTGCTGTTAGTGGAGGTTTAACAACATTGTTGCACACAAAAACGTGAGTCCAAGAAGTAAAGCTTCCTTCAAGGCAGAGCTAGAAATGCAATTGTTAAGTAGGTAAGAGGTTTAAAACAGGAATGATATATTCAAAATTGGTAAAACTAAAAATTGTCAAGGATAAATTAAATTTATTATTGTTACTGAATATGTTTGTGTTATTTAATTTCTGAACGGTTTTGCTGCCGTTTGTTTATGTAGTTTGATTTCTTTATCCATCAGTTTCTACTAAGATAGAGACGCAAGTAAAATTAATTATAGAGAAACAAAAATAAAATGTTGGAAACAGCAATGCCGCCATAACTTACATGGAAACCATGAGTGTGTTTTCAGGGGAGATAATCAGAGAAATACTTGAAAGTGAATGTGAGATCGTAATACTCCATGTAAAGTAAAGTAAATATAACAATCCAGAATCCTTGCTCAGTATCAGATCAGTCCCCAAATCTAGTCAGATCATGCCAGTCACAAGGCCAAACATTCCTGAAAGTTACATCTGAATCCAGCCAGCAGTTCTTGAGATATCTTGTCCACAAACAAAGGCAAAGACCGATACAGCTTGGCACTATTGACATCGCAACTCATTTCTACAGCTGAGTGAACTAGAGCAATGTGAAATAAAGTGTCTTGCTCAAGAACACAATACACAGCCAAGTCTAGGGATTGAGCTCACTGCCTCATGATTGTGAGTCCAACGCTCTAACCACTGAGCCATGTGCTTTTGTATGTTTCATGTTTTGTGAGTATTAAATAACATGTTTAAGACTTATTTTGTTAATGAAGCTACAAAAGTACACTAATTTGAACCCCAGCTCATTAAAGAGCATCTAATACTAATGGTATTAATCATAAAATAAATGTAGATTATGTCAGCTTTTTTCCCCATTTAATGTTATGAAAATGTTAAGAATAACAGTGTGAAAATGTTAGTGCAACTGTAATATCCCAAACAAGAAACTTTAACAATAAAAATAGTATGACACTAATAAAGTGTATAAAGTATCCGCTGCATTTGTCAAAGTATGCAGGAGAGGTGACTGCAGTAATGGTTGGTTGAAAAAGAAGCAGGAGTTGAAAGTAAAATAGATCAAGAAAAATATGAAAGTAAGTCGTTAGATTTGATTTTAGAATGCTATTCTTCACTGATGTGATTTAAAGCTGCTCTCCTATGGGATGATCTAGCCCATGCTTAATATTAATATATATTAAATAAAGTGTCTTTACCAATCTTGTTGAGGTCAACTTTGGTTTTTATCTTCTTGAGGTCAATTAAATGCCATTCTAATACTGGGGTCAGTAAAGTTGACTTTGTTCCTCCTCTAAATACAAGGCTTTGCTTCCTTTCTAAGAAGTCATTATTATTTTTAGGATGTTAAATGGCAGGATTGGTAGAGCATATGACAAAATCCTCTGAGGTATTTAGTTATATCACTTTTATGTTCTGACTTAAAATCCTAATTTCCATTCTGTCATTCGGCCTTTCATTATTCCAGGATCAACTGGTAATATACTGAATTACATTATGTCCCTCATCTACAAATTTGTTGTCTTCTGACAAATTAAAAAAAAAAAAAAAAAAAAAGAAGTATTAAATTTTCAGTCAATATTGTTATCTTCACTGTTAATTGATTATAGACTTATGTCTGTAGTCTACAATGTTTTCCACTGATTAATGTCTTCAGTTGCTGTTGATTATATTGGTTTTAATTAGATCACTTTCCTGCTGCATGTAGACATCTATTTTAGAAACTAATTTTGGTGCTTAAATATAAATATAGAATGTTCCATATCATTAATCTGATTGTTATGGCTACATGTTGGCTGATATAGTGGCCCTCCTACCTTTTGGTTATTAGAATCTGTCAGTTATTGATTTTGTTCTTTATCCCAATTTCAAGCTCATTGAGGTCTAATTTTATCAACAAAATTTTTAATGTTGCAGTTCTTTCATCTGCAGTGATTGTATACTGGATTTGTGCTATAAAAATCATACATTTGATTTTGCTTGGTACATTCTCTTCGCTGGATTTTGATAGCTTGTACTCATTCTTGGTTTAGGTTTATTTTGCATGTGTGTTGTGCTTGATTTGATCAGCATTGCCTTTATTTCTTGATTTGTTTAGCATGACCCACTTGCAATTAAAAATAAAACGATGTAAAAAATCCATGTTTTAGTTTTATGCCATTGATTGCCTCCAGGCCAAGATGAGCACCACTTCATGACAAATAATATCAAGTCATTTGATGTTGCAAAGGGTTCTTATCAATATTCTCCTTCCCACTTTTATAATCCTTGATCTTTGTTGAAATTGGTTGAGTAAGGTAATAGTGCATTTTTCCTGATAATTTTAGCTGTAATAGTTTCCTTTATCAATTTTCACTGTTTGTTTCCAATTACTTTCAGCTTTCATTTTCCTTGGTTGTGTCTTTTCCATGACTGCATCATCTAACCAGTGTACAGATCATAGCACTTATGACTTAACTATTAAAGCAGTTATTTTGACTGATACAGCTGTTACATGGTCATAAGATTTTTTAAAGAATATAACAAAAATATGAGCTCTCTCTCTTTGAAGCCATGTTTGTTTGCAATGATATTCAGGTGTAAATGGCCAACCAAATATTTTGAATATTACATGTGATTATAAGAAATAACAATTGAAACCAATGATGACTGAGAAATTGTTTAAAGATTGGTAGGGAATCAGGAAGGTAGTTTTGATTCTTCAAAGTTCACCAGTATTGCTTAGTCTAATTGGTTAAAGAAAAAGAATTTCTTTCTTTCATTTGTATGTTATTCTTAGTTTCTATGCCATATGGGTAAATCCTCTTCTTAGCACCAAATCCTGCCTGTATTGTTTAACATAAGAAAATGAAAAAAAGTGATCTTCTGCATTGTCTTTGCTCAATATACAACTGAATTTTCTTCAAAAAATTACCACTTCCTTTTTTTTTAAGTCTTGAAATTTTTGCTTGAATGAAAAGTGAAATTTGTCTCAAAACCAATCTCCTGTACATTATACATTTACACATCCAGTGTCACACCCATGCCAGCATGGAAGGCAGACATTTGTTTGATAATGATGATGAAAGTCTTGGATCTGTGGGTTACACCTAAGATTTTGATTGTCTGTTCCGTACTTTGTATCTGTTCTGGCAGAATTGAGATAATCACTCAGTAACAATTACAAAATTCACTTGACAAACAAGTAGACTTATTGAAGCAACAATGTGAGTTTAAAAGTGGATAAATGTTATATAAGTCTATTAGCTTGAAATTTGTTTAAATTCTTAATTCATATGAACGTGTTTTTGAAACCATTGGTTTGTTATGGAAGAAATTGTAAATGTTGAATTAGTTTGACAGAGGAACATATCTGTCAAACAGTGGACTGCTCTGTATTGCAGATTTGTTTTGATTTCTTGTTATTTGTTTATTTTAGCTTTTGAATGATCAAGGTACTCCTACTTGGAAACCTGTCTTTGTTGCTTTGACTGATCAAGATATGCTACTCTATGACACTGCTCCTTGGAGTAAAGAAGAATGGGCAACACCATTTCAGAGTCATTCATTACTTGCTACTAGGTAAACTATCCACGATTATTTAACTGTCAGTTCCACCATCTTTTTTAAAGTTTTGTCTGATGTTTTTTCTATTTTTGTTTAGATTATGTTAAAAAAATGCATATCTATTTTACACTCATGTAGAAGCAATAAAGGGATTGACTATAATAGTTATTCCTGATTTTAGGTGTTTTTCTTTTATGGGATTGTATTCTTTTTATTCCTTCTCTTGCAGACTTGTCCATTCTGGTCGACAATATAATCCAACAACTGATTCTGACATTCTCACATTTGGAACACGTTCAGGAACGCGGCAAGGTATTGACACACACATCTTTCGAGTTGAAACACAAAGAGACCTTGCAAGTTGGTCTCGTGCCTTAGTGCAGGGGGCACATGGTGCTGCTGTGCTTGTTAAAGAAGTTATATGTGGTATGTATTTGTTGTTTTGCAAATTTTCATAATTCTACAAATATTCTTGTTTTTTCTTTTTTTGTTATTCTGTAGAGTTGCTGTTGGCTGACTAAGTGTGTTGGCTAACTATTGCATACATATATGGTACTGGTTGGGAGTGTTAGCCAAGATTTGTAACTTCCAATACTCAAATTTTCTTAGCGGTAAATTAATCAATACTATATGGTATTTGGTAAATAGTGTAGTGTTCTACTTAAATAACAAGTGTTTTGTTAGCTTCCAGTGCTGGGCTCACATCTACCTATGAATCAGAAGTTGGTAATGGGAAAATATACTCCAGTGTAACTATCTTAAGTGATTCTGAAATCATCTGAGTTGTTAAACATTAAATCTTCTTGTGATACCTTTAGATTATAATATGGTTAGAAAAAAATCACTATTACAATCCAACCTTTGCCAGCATGGAAAATGGATGTTAAATGATGATGATGGTGATAATCCTTACTAATATTACTTATTTAGGAGACAAATGCAGACATTCAGTTGTCAATCATAGGTTACTGTATTCTGTGAATATATCATTTTTCCATTATGCTGTCAGAACTGCTTAAGGTGAAGTTTGAATACTTATAAGATATTGTTTCTATATAGGAAATGTTTCTTTTTTTCATCCTTTGAAAATTTCCCTTCAGAAAAATGGGGGTTATCTTATGCCTGAGCATTTGAAAGCCTCTCAAATTTTAAAAATAATTTTCATTATGAAAATGGAGTTGTTCTTTTCTGAAGCAATCGTACATTTGAATATATAGAATTCATTTGATATGCTTTTTATATAATCTGAGTAAAATTGTCTTGAAAAAAAAAAAGTTCTATACAAGAGTTATCATCATCATCATCATCGTTTAACGTCTGCTTTCCATGCTAGCATGGGTTGGACGATTTGACTGAGGACTGGTGAAACCGGATGGCAACACCAGGCTCCAATCTAAATTTGGCAGAGTTTCTACAGCTGGATGCCCTTCCTAACGCCAACCACTCAGAGAGTGTAGTAGGTGCTTTTACGTGTCACCTGCACGAAGGCCAGTCAGGCGATACTGGCAACGGCCACGCTCGAAATGGTGTCTTTTATGTGCCACCCACACAAGCCAGTCCAGGGGCACTGGCAACGATCTCGCTCGAAAATCCTACGAAGGCCAGTCAGGCGGTACTGGCAACGGCCACGCTCAAAATGGTGCATCTTATGTGCCACCCGCACAAGAGCCAGTCCAGGGGCACTGGTAACGATCTTACTTGGCTTGCCGGATCTTCTCAAGCACAGCACATTTCCAAAGGTCTCGGTCAGTAGTCATCGCCTCGGTGAGGCCCAATGTACGAAGGTCTTGCCTCACCACTTCAGCCCAGGTCTTCCTGGGCCTACCTCTTCCACAGGTTCCCTCAACTGTTAGGGTGTGGCACTTTTTCAGGCAGCTATCCTCATCCATTCTCACCACATGTCCATACCAGCGCAATCGTCTCTCTTGCACACCACAACTGATGCTTCTAATGTTCAGCTTTTCTCTCAAGATACTTACACTCTGACGGGTATTCACATTGACATTACACATCCAACGGAGCATACTGGCTTCATTCCTTGCGAGCTTACGCATGTCCTCAGCAGTTACAGCCCATGTTTCACTGCCATGTAGCATGGCTGTTCGTACACATGCGTCATACAGTCTGCCTTTTACTCTGAGTGAGAGTCCCTTTGTCGCCAGCAGAGGTAAGAGCTCTCTAAACTTTGCCCAGGCTATTCTTATTCTAGCAGCTACACTTTCAGCGCACCCACCCCCACTACTAACTTGGTCGCCCAGATAGCAGAAGCTATCGACTACCTCTAGTTTTTCACCCTGGAATGAGATAGAAGTTGTTTCCTGTTTGTTTACAGTCTTTGTTGCACTAGTTAATGCATACATGTTTATATTAATTAAAATAATATATCTTTTAAGAAGAATTCTCAAAGAAAGCAAGCAAATTTAGTCCCTATAGTTAACTGATATTTCAGTTGATTTATTAATTCTGAAATATGAGAACATCATCGTTCTCTGACACGAATCATTAGATTATCCTTTTTCATATGAGAAAATTCAATTTTGGGACTCTAATCACCAGACTATATCATCCATTTTATTAATTGCTCTGCTGGTGAGATAGATACCTATTATACAGAATGTTACTTGGGATAGAATGGCATATGTTTTTCCTGCTAAGTGTAAGCATTAATTAGCTATGAATAACTTTTTCAAGAACTGTCTAACCCACATCACATGAAGAAAAACTGAACATAAAACAAAAAAGCAAGAGAGATATACATATTTCTTCTAATCATTTGAACTAAATAGTATCATAAACAAACTCATTCTTATGTTTTGATGACTTGTATTTGTTAGGTGCCTAACTAAATCTCACACTAATTCTTTCCTAAAATTAATCAATCTCAATATTCTTAAGGATTATAATTTTAATTATGAATCTATAAGAATTATGTAAAATCTTGAAAATACTTGACTCTTCATAAATTAAAGTAGACTGTTGCTATTTTTCTTTTTAGTATTGATTCCAACTATTTTGCTCTTAGTGTTTTCCTCTATATTCATAAGATGCTCTTGGATCTAAAAACCATATTCTTTTGACATTAGTCACTGTGAATATCTAATAAATCATGTTTTACAACTTGGGAATTTTGTTCACATATGCTAACATTTTAGTAGGTCCTTTGTAAATCAAATTTTCCAGTTAATAAAATAAAAATGGTTATTCATTTCTCTTTAATTTTTCTATCTCTTAGACTGAAGCTATAGCATTATGTGCATCATTATTCCTTGGTAGTTATCAATTATCAAAAATTTCTTATTTTATTTCAGCTGCTACTTGGAGCAGGCAAGAAACTAAGCTGCTGATTCATTATGAAAATGGTTTGACACTATTAAAAGATGATGAATTGTCTCAAAATCATATATTTTGGCAATATCCATTTGAGAAACTTCGGATGACTGCTGATGATGGACACCGCCTGTTATGGTTAGATTTTGGTGAAGGAGAGCATGTATGTGGAACTTATGTTTTGTAATTTTCTATTCTTTTAGTGTACTGAAAAGGTATTTTATGAAATTTAATTTCAAAAGGATGAATTATCTTTTAAATAGTTTCAGTAGTCTTTAATTAAAAATCTAGTAAGTTTGATTTTTAATTGTTTATCCTAATATGTTAAAGATGTTCAGCCTGTTTGCTTTTTATGGTTGATTTGTTAACTTTGGAGGAGTTCAAGCTATGAAACCAACTTCTCAGCACTTAAAATGACATTATTTCTGTCATCATTTAGATTTTAAATATTTAAAGATTGGTTACTTTATGTTGTTTCAGTTACGTGGATAAAGTAAACTGAAAAGCTATGGAAAGATTAAGCCATTCTTGGTGTCTTGGATTCAATGAGTCTTTATGTCTTTGTTTTAAGATTGACAACTTGAAAAATATATTTCTGTTCCCCAAATGAGTAAAAGACATTTTTACATTCTCTGTTCAGAAAAGATGACAATTCAGTGCTGAATGGTTAACTCATCATTTTTTATTTAAATAGTTTTCATATTAATTTTGTAGCTTATGATATTAAACAGAGCAACAATCCTTAAATGGCAAAATTCTTCTGCCATTGCTTTTATAATTCAATAAATGCCAGTATTGTGTGTTACTACTAGCAATGTCTGTTTGCCATAAAAATGATCAGGTTTATAATAGTAGCTCATAATAGACTTGGAACATTGCTAGGTAAAGAATAAACTTGTAAAAATCTAAAATTGTTACAGACTAAGATATATGTACTAGCATTGAACAAAAGTTATTAAACAATCTTTTAGCTGCTATCACTTATATTAATGGATACTCATTGCATAACAGTAAACGCTTATTTTATAATAAAACCGTTGGATAGAAACATTACACTTCTGGTCTGTTGAGCATCAACTTTATGATCTTTGTTACAGAACTTATATAAAGAGCTATGAAGTATGAAGAAAATTTGTAAGAAAGGTTGATTGCTCTGATATTCTTCTTATCACTGCATACTTTCCATAACGTTTATCTTTGAGATCATCCTGAGTGATCTGAGTTTCTTACTGTGACACCCTTAGTAGTCTCAAGTGTTTCAATAACAGCTACATTGCAGGCCATGTATTTTGTCTTCTTTGGCATTTATGTGTTGTCCAATTTTGTGTGCTCAGTTTCTACACTTGACGGAAGGGCTTGAAAATCTGATTTCATTTGAAAGCAAAGTGTTGTCATCAGCAAAGTCTAAATCTGTCACCAAACTGTTATGAGGATATTTATGAATGATGTGAATTGGTGAATTATATTAGTGAAAGAGTGTTCAGACATGCTAATGAATAGGACAATGATAACATAGAGTCAAGTAGTTATCAAATGCAATGTGCTAGAAAGTGATGTAAAAAAGGTATACTGTTATCCAATTTATACAGGATTGTAAAACAGACTGAACAGATGATTCAATGCTTATGATAATTTATGGTGTAAATTTTACAAGAAGTAATATTTATTTTTACATTTATTTCTGATTTGTATAAATGTTATATTGTTTTTTTTAAAATTTAATTTAATATATATTTTACTTTGTTTTCCAGGAGCTTGACCTGCGTACTTGTCCTAAACCTATTGTGTTTGTTCTTCACACTTTCCTCTCTGCCAAAGTTAGTCGTCTAGGTTTGCTAGCATAGAACTGCTGCTACTAACTTGGAAATAAGAGCTGTTTTATCGATCCCTTCGATAATTTTGAGAATTGCTCTTATTATTGAACACTTCACTAGATGAATTCTGTGGTTATCAATTCCATCATCAAGCTGACATTAATTTATTTACTCTGCAAATGAAAATTAGTGATGATGGAATTTTCAGAATTTTATCTTTTTTTTAAAATTTGGCTGAATTTAACTACAATTTGTAGATTGTCAAATAAGGTTACTGTGTCAATCCTGATGACAATCGTTTGCTTTAAGATGAGAAAGAAAAACTGCTAAAATCAAAATAGTTGAATTGAGTAAATCTCAGATGCTGCCATCCTGTTCATGTTATCACCATCAACTTCATTAATTGTAACATTAATATCCAAGACTTTTGCAAGAATTTAATTCATAATGATTTGCATATTACTTACTCAGTATATACAGGGGAAATGTTATTCTTTGTATAGATGTGTTTGTTGCTGAGAAACTGATCTGAAATTTTGTTTTTGTTGATAGAACTAATTTTTCTCCTGTAACTATTTGAACTTCAGTTTCTGGTATTTAGGTGAATATAATTCATAATCCTTTCTCATTTTGTTTTGGTATTTTCTTTAGATTCTCACTCTATTTGCCTCCTTTTTATTTTCACTTAATTGAAATTAACGGATATGTTGAACATTATTACATTTCATTTATTTCTAAAAGTTTACTAAAGAAGTTATGCTAATATATATATATAATTATACACACACACTTTGGTTTGTACACTCATTAGGATCCTGTGATTAAGGAATAAATATGCCTAAATGTTTTTACAAATGTTTATAAGTCCTATAATTTGGAGGCCTGTCAAATTTGACTTTTATGAAGTTAACCACTACAATACTCAGAAAAAAGTAATAAATATAGGGATGCTTATTTAATGGAAATAATCATTGTCATCACATTGCAATTCTTGAATTGTGAGCCTGTTTCCAGAACATTTGGTATATTTATCGTTCCTCTCAGTTAAAAATTCTGGTATAGAGTAACAATATTCTTTTTTGATGGTCAAACATACTTTTTACTATGTTTTTGATCTCAAAAGAACCTACTGATTTTGCTGATTATTAATCTCAAGCTGCTTAAAGTTGGTTTTAATTTACTCTTTAATTTATGTTAACGATTTTTTTAATATAAGTTCGTTTTGAATAATTAAGAAACAAATCCCACCCCAATTACGAGTGAGAACTCCTTTTCTAGCCTTGTTCAATATCAATTATATTTAAATTAGGTGTGATGGAAAAATAGTTGTTGCAAGGCACATGGGAAAGTTAGTGCTTTGCAGTTACCTCCCTTCCTATTCCCTTATATTTTCACAGTGAACATGCGTTTTCAAAATGTGATTTATTTTCTTATCATTAACATATTGAACAAACCACTTAATCATTTTGTATTTTTAACAATTTTCTAAAAGTGTTTCTTTTTTTTTTAATTCTCTGTCTCCCTGATACTGTTTCCACTGTGTAGCCAGTAGCCACTAAAATACTATTTCTAACTGCTCTGAATGTATATTTGAAATCGCACTCTGTTGTTGTCATCACAAAAGGTAACAAAAGATACCTTGTTGAATATTTGTTAAAAAGTTATAATTATAAATATAAACAAACATTCTACTGTGAGATTTGTGATTGCCTTTGTCTGAAAGTGTTACTGATTTATTAATTCTCTTAACAGTTTTGCTTCAATACTAAGTTTAAAATTAGTGATTATGATTTAAATTAATGGTATTATTTAAGAAAGCATTTTGTCATGTTTGACCTAAGGAATTATAAGAAGTTTGTTTCATTCAACTATTTGAAGGTACATTAAGAAGAAAGTTGATTTACATGATAATTGTATTGCTAGAATATAATGTTAGATATTTCATATCAAAATGGTCGGGTTTCCATTTGATCCATATTTTTCTTGTGGCCTTGGGAAAGTTTTCTTAAACTTGGAAAAACATGATAATCTTTTTTTATTATAAAATTTCATTCACTTTACTACTGTAATGGTCATTGTTTAAATTTTTAGCTCATTTTTTTCTTCTCTAACTGCCATTCACTGACAAAGATGTTAAATTTTATAGGTGTATTTCTGTTACCTTCGATCATATCGAGAAAAAAAAATAAAGTATGATGTAGACCAAATTCATTCTTTGCCTATTGTGTCTTTGTGAAGACCGTATGGCTACTTTATGACCTCTTTAGGGCAATTATAATGTTTGTTTTTCTTAACATTTCTAAGATTTTTCAAAACAGTACTTGCACAATAATTAACTATCAAATATACAAATACACTGAATAACTATAATGTGAGTGTGTATGTGGATGTGTGTATGTACGTATGTGTGTATATATACATATATATATATATATATATATATATATATATATATATATATATATATATATATATATACACATATATATGTATATAAAATGAAGTATAATTTTTATTTATTTACAAAATTCACTTTACATTTTGCTTTTTTTTTTTTTATCTTGGCTACCTACTAAATTACCTGACTATAGCTGCTTAATTTATTCATCATAACCAGTGTTCCCGTTTTGTATTAACCTACTGGCTTTGTTATGTTACAAATAATATTTGCTCCCTGTGCATTCTGCTATTGCTTTATTTTATTTTGCTTTAAATTTTTTGAAAAATAATACAAATTTAAAATCACAAAAAGAAAAAGAAGAGAAATTATTTAAGAGATTTCCTAAAATTTTAAAACTATATATATAAAAGGAAAGAAAATTTTTTTCAAATTTTCAAAATGGATGATTTTGTTAAAAATCACATTCTGTTTCAAGTATTGAAGTAAAATCCTATGAAATACAAATACATTTTCTTTTGCTGTTTTTCTTTTTTTTGGTGCTTTATATTATTATTATGATTTAGAAATATTATTTTAAATTTTGTTCTTTAAAATTACTTCCTAATATACTTTCCAGATTAAATATATGGATATTGCTGTTAAAATGTGGAATATTTATATGTTTAAAGTTTAAACACAAATTATGTCATAAAACAGTTGTTCTCTTTCCATTTACATTTTTACAAAATAGGATTGTAACATAATCTAACACTCTTCTACAATCTTGGATGAGTAGAGAATCATTGCTCCCTTTATTTTCCATGCTAACCTAAATGTGTCTTTGGATTTGTAATACTATTTTATGATATTTTAATCTGAAAATGTTTTTGTGGATACAGAAGAGATGCTGTAAAGTATTGTATCTTAACATGTTGAACCGAAAATGTCTCTTTATATCAAAATGGCGCTGTGTAATATTGTTTTATAATATGTTGGCCTAAAAAATATGAAAAAAGGTGCTGTGTAATATTGTTTTTCTTCTTGTTATTGTTTAATTTTACATCTGATAAAACTTGAAGTATTTTAAAAAGGCTGATATAGAGGGAAAAATAATGAAAACTTATATCAATGGTGTTGTGAGATGAAATTTATTGTGTTGTGAAATTAACTGCAAATTTGATCCTTTGTCATGAAAATAAAAATAAAAGAAAAATTGCTTTATTAGAAACCTCTTAAATTTCAGTTCAGCATTTATTTTTTGGATATTAGATATACAAAATTAAATAAGGAAAATGGGATCTTTTAAGGAAGATTTTCTGTTCTAATTTCTTAGTTTTGTTTATAATTTTAGCTGCTTGAAAGTGTTCAGTTTAGAATATTCTTTCTCTCATCACTTGCTATCTAACTGCCATCTCGTTTCTTCTTTAAGGTTGTCATGTGATTAAAACTTAAACATTTTTTCATTAATTTTGAAATTTCCCAAATTGCAGAATATTTTAGGCTCAGTTGAATTTTTCTACTAAAATCTTTGTGCAATTTAGTATATATATATATATATATATATATATATATATATATATATATATATATATGAGAAGTGAATAGATCCTGAATTTCATGAAAAATAAAATTACTAAACTTACTTTGTGTTTTTGCTGATAGCTAGCAATTTCAATTCTTTTGAGTGAAATGCTAATATTAACTGAGCTGTTTGGTCGCTCAAAAGGGGAGCAAAGTTATTTTGTATAAGTGTTATTGCATGATTTTTAGTTACTCTGTCTCACAGTAACTGAAGTATTGCTACTTTGACAAGAGATACTTAAAACCAATTTTGTTGATAGTTCAACTACTAGAAATAGTTTGCCTAAAATTTCAAAGTTATCAAATTCATCAAATATTTTGTGTCTTATAAATGTAAACAAGCTCCAACATTTTAGGATGTGTTATTCTAAAAGAGGAAAAAGAGCTTCCATCATATTATTTGCTGTAAAATATATTCTTTGTAGTCCTCTCTCTATTGCTTTGCTAAACTGCTTCATGTTTGTAAAATCTTTGTATGACTTTATCTGCAAACTGTATTTATTGAAAATTGGATTTTTAATGTTTCACTCAAAGCTGCTGCAGACATGGATTGTATTGATCAAGAAAACAGTGGCAATCTTTGTGAAGAAACTGGCTCTTGTCAGTAGTACATGATTGACATTATAGAGAATTATGCACTTTGGCTCTGATGGATAACATTCTATGCTTCACTTACAACAACCTATATGTATTTGTCATTGGTTTCCATAACCATATATATGTCTACAGATGAATTTACTACAAAACATTGTCTTTATTGGCTTCTAACAGCCAACTAAGAATTGAATTACATTTTGGCGGATTCTTTAGTGTGGTGACATGTTTCTTAGAAAACTGTCCATGATTTAATTTCACTTTCTTCTTAAAGTGGCTTACAACACTAATGTCCTTGGAAAAATCACAAGCATCACAACCTCCTTTTTTTGTCACACACACAAAAAAAAAAAAAAATTATATTTCATATCCAAGAAAAAAAAAAAAAGAAAGAAAAATAAACTGTCCATATTTTAAACCTAATAATTTATAAGTTTTATTGTAACATAAATTGAATTTTCGTTTTGCTACTTCATTGAAAAACATTCATGATGTAGCATCATGTGTAAATTAATTGAAAATTAATATTTTTTCCCACTACTCCACCTCAGGATATTATTTACTAAAAGATATAAATATCAAAGGTTATACAGATAATTTAATTTACAAGAAGTTTGCTTTATGACATTATATTATATTTAGGTTATTTAGATATTAGGTTATCTAAATGTTAAGTAAAGACCTCATTGCAGTTACACTCTAATGATAAAGTAGCAGAAAAATAAACCACCAGGATTCACTGCAGGTCATAGCCATGTGTGTGTGTGTGTGTGTGTGTGTGTACACACACTCAAACATACCAGACTATGATCTGTGACAAATTATGGTGATGGTAAATTTGGTTAATTTATTATGTTACTTTACTGTTTAAGTTTAATTGCAATATGTTTGTTTGTGCATGTAAACATACACAATGATGTTTGGATGTACAATCAAGAGAAAAAGTATTTAATACATCTAGTAGAATGTATGAAATTCTTGGAAGCTTAGGTAACAAAGTGTAAGCTGAAGTTTTGAGAGAATATGTGTATGTTTGCACATATGTGTGTTTGCACATATCCACATATACATACATAAACATACACATGCACACACTGACACACTGTTTCTTGATATTCCAGGTTGTGATTTTGTGGGATGGAAAATATATTTAGTGAATGATCTATTACATTGCGAATATCACTGTTATGTAGGTAGTAGATAGTGAGAACAAGGTTTAAAATGTCTCTGGTTATCAGGTTTCAAGTATACTTAAACACCAGAAATAGATCAGCAACTGATATATATTTTGTAAGGTAGAAGTATTATTCAAAATAACTTGTATTGCTTATTCTAGTTTTAGGATATAATTTCATGTCAAGTTTGTTTCATACCAATCATTTCAAACTAACCTGATTTTTGATGCCATTTCTATGATCGATGATCACCAAGATGAATCCAATCAAATGATTTCTTCATTATAATTCAAACAGTAAATAAGATTTTAGTTTATTATCTAATTAACTGTTGTGCATTTTTCTGTGATAAAAATTTATTAAATCTGTGGAAAGAATTTTTAAAAGTGAAGATTACTCTTAACATAATTTTAATTCAAAATTTTTATAAGCTTATTTAAAATCCTACTTTCATTTAGTGGTTTTTTTTTTTTTTGAATTTCCATATTCCCATAATTCAATTCAAATCAAGTAAATGTATAGGGATTCTACTTACAGTACAAATTCTAAAAACTGAAATAAAATATATCTATGCCTTGTTAGAGTGCATTCTTGCATTATCTGTCCATCCTGTTTCATCTTATTTTGTTCTTTCATAACACTAGTCTACAAAATGAAAGTCATTAAAAATCATCTTAATTCTGATTGGTTATTTTATATTCTGCTTCATGAGCACAATACAGAAAATGACAAAGGAACAAAGTAAAAAACATTTAGAACATCACCATCAAGTCATATTTCAAAAATATACAAAAACCCTCTCAACTTTAATGTAATATACATAAAGGGAAATACACTTGTATAACTTCTCTAGGTTTCATAACTTCTTATCTTTTTTTCTGTTTTTAGCTCCAAAATCTCATTTGGTAGCTTGGTGTCCACATTAGTGTGTCCCTTTGAATTAACTAGTTGTAGCCCACAATTAAATTGACATCCTAATGTTCTTGGTACCTTTTTTCCAAGTCCTCGATATTCTAGTGGAAACTTTCTTTCTGTTCTTTACTGATAGCTTCAAAATGTTTTGGTAAAGATTCCAAATGTGAATCCAAAAAGTGAACTTTCAGGCTTGTGTAATTATCCAACTCTTTGAACTTCAAGTTTTCACAATTTCTTTGTAATTTGGATTTTGATCCTCCTATTCTAAGTTGATCAGCTCACCATCAAATTCTCATCAGAAATCAGTTTTCAATTAGGAGGTGTAGTAAATAAACCTTTCACATTAGGTTGGCACAAATACATAAATCAGTCTCCATCTTTTAATAGGGTTTTAACAGGTAAAGCTGCTTTATTAATCAAAGCTTAATATCAAGTGGTGGCAGCAGTACTTTACCTCAATTCTCTAAGCTAAGTCTGATGATGTTTTTGACACCAAACTCTAGATACTTTTTATTTGGTCATTCCTTCAGGACTCAATGTAAATCCTTGACTTGGTTGTCCCACTCACAGAGAAATCATTGGGTTTATGAACCAGAAATGCTGACTCAATACTTTCTGATACACATGTAATGAGTTGGTGGCATTAATAATAGTTGATTTGTTAAATTCTGGTATGTTTCTTTAAAGTGTTATGAATTAGCAATTGGTATTGATGCATATTTATTATCATTAGGAAGAAGTACTCCTTTTAGGTTTCTTTTAGATGTATCTATAAATAACCTCCATTCTTCTGCCTTATAATCTCTGTCAATTTTAGGTTACTTATGCAATAAATCAAATATTAATATTTCTTGAAATATGGTGCAAACTCTTTTCATTTTAGTATCAAGGTGAAGTTGTGCCAGGATGTAATTTGCTTTTATCTTTTGATTGGGACCTGAACATCCCAACAGTATCTTTGAGTGGTTTGAGGTCTCTTACTAAATGTTTATTCTGAGAGAATATTTCTGTGGATAATTGCTTGAACATGGGACAATTTATTTTTGTTGTTGTCTGCAACATTTTCTTTCTTTAAGAGATTTTCTACATATGTGAAGCTGTCAATAAAGATAAGGTAGATCAGGCCCATATAGCACTAGTTTTGTTGCTGATGAAAGATTAGGATAAACAATATTTTTCTGATTCCTTTTGATGTATCCTTGAAATTTTCAGGAGTAAAAATAATCAATAGTGACTTTTTTTTGTTTATTCTCTGTCACTGGCATACCATAATCAAAAACTTACTTTTTGTCTTCTGTCTTAGTTACTCAACACATGAGCAGACACACTTTCTGCCCTGGTCATGAAGTTTTATTCCAAAGTAGGATTGTTTTTTTGTAAAAAAAAAAAAAAAAAAAAAAAAAAGAAAAAAGGTTTAGTTCTCACTCTATTTTTTTCCATCACCAATTTTTGATGAATATAACAAAGATTAATGCTAACATAATATCTAGATGCTATGGTAACAGTACAAAACTTAAATTTGTAAAGAAAAATTAACTTCAGTATTTGCAAATATTTCACTTATGAAGAAAATACCAATTTCAGGCATAATTAGTATCGTAATAAAATATGCATATGTAAATAATTACTTACTTGCAGAAATTTTATCATCCTTGTGCACATATATTGATATATGCAAAATGATGGAAAAAAGAAACTACTTGAATACCATAGAAAAATATTTTTTTGAAAAAATATTATTCAGAGAAAAGGGTTTCATTTTTAAATTTTGGTGCCCAAAAGTATATAAAAATCACATGAATTAAAACGAAATTTTCAATATACACCCTTGTAGTCTTTTGTTATTTGTATTTGCTTCAAGGACTAAGCTTTTTTTTTGTATGTCTTATTTGTTATTTCATTATAACATCTATAGATCTCTAATCTTGCTGCTTTTAATTAACTGGTCAGTAATTATAATTAAACTGAATTTATATTTAAAATGAAAGGACAGTTTGATTGTAATATCATTACTGAATCAAGTTTCTAAAATTTTCAATAATCAATCTGTCTGCCTCTCACTCACACATACATATAAATATAAATGTGGATTCATTTCATTCATTGTGAAATGGGTTTAAAATAGCAATTTTATTAACTTGATAACGTGTTAGGTTAGTGAAATGTAGTAAATTTACATAATTCTTTGACAATCTCAGATCAACAATCTTATATATTGACTATTCTATCAAAATATTCTGGTGCTCTAGGCCTATTGTTTTTGGAGTTTTAAGCACAGAGGTACCCTTTATTTTAAATATAAATAAAATGGTTGAGTTGATACAGTATTCTACTACAAGATGGTGTTTCATTGTGTGTTCAGCAGTGCATTTAATTCTACATCCTTCAGTTTACCTAGTTATTGGAAATATATACTAGACATTCAGGTAATATTATTAGTGATGCACCGAACTCTTCTAAAGAAGGAAACTTATTTCTTGTTTGTTTAATAGTATAAATCAGAAGGTAAGATTTGCCTCTTCTATTTAATGAGTGAGTATTATACAAAATACCTAAACGATTCATTTAGATTTCATGACTTACCCTCAGAATGGTTTCTACCAGTTTATTCCAAACTGATCTACTTTATGATGCCATTACTATGGGTCAAAAAACTCTAATGGTTTTACAATGTAAAACATTAAAATGAAATTTATAATGATTCTTCATAAGTTTTCAGTATGTGTGTGTGTGTATTGAATAGGTGAAAGCAAAATAAGTATGGTATGGATAATGCTGAGTAGTACTCAAATGGATGGAAATTTAAGCAATAACCTCCTCATCCAGGGTTAGTGCCTCTGTATAAAAAATGAGTTATTAGACCAATCCTTATGAAGCTGTTTTGGAAGTACAAAAGCAGATAAACTCCAGCCAGCTTGAAGTTTATATTTACAGGAGTAAAAAAATACAGATGACAGAATACAGAAAAAAAGAAAACAAATCAGAGGAATTATTTCAAATCTTATCTCAACAGTTGTTTTGGGACAACCATAACTAATAATCACACTCCTGAAACAGCTGTTGAGGTAAGACTGTACATAATTCCATTGATTTGTTTTTTCTTCTGTATTCTGTAATCTGTATTTTGTACTCCATGTAAATATAAACTTCAAGCCTCCTGGGGTTTATCTGCCTTTCTCTCTTTCTCTCTCTCTCTCTCTCTCTCTCATTATATATATATACATATATATATATCTATTGCTAACATATTGAGCTCTGTATTGGACAATGTTTGCACTTGTAAGTTTCTCCCACATTTTCTATAGAGTTCAGACAGCACTGAAAGTTATTACATTTTGTATACGAATACATTTATGTAAACAATGCGATCGAAGATAGAAAGAATGGGTAATGGGTGTATATGCATATTTCAAGAGTTATTGTACTATGTAAAGTTTACTGCTCTAAGGTGGTAAGCATGCAGAATCAGACAAAATGCTTAGCAACAGTTCTTCCACTTTTATGATCTGAGTTCAAATACTGTCAGGATTGACTTCACCTTTCATCCTTTTGGGGTCAATATAATAAGTATCAGTTAAGTACTGGGGTCAAGGTAATCAACTTATCCCCTCCTGAAATTGCTGGCCCTTGTGACAAAATTTGAAACCAATATACTGCTCTTACATTATGATATTTAAAGTCATTAAAAACTTAACAGTTATTTAAAGTTCATCAATAGTAATTGAATATTGTCAAAGGAAGAACAAAGGTCCAACTGATCTAATGAAAATGGTAGTTTGGTTGTCTGGGTTTGTTTTATTTGCATCTGTTTGCTAGTCAGATGTGAACCTCATTCTTACATTAAAATTTGATTGGGAGATTTATATATTTGCAAACCAATATGTTTATCTCTGACTAGCTAACTGCTTTAACAATTCTTTTAACATGAAGAAAAGGTATTTGGTTACTGAAGGATTAGGAGCGCCTCAGTTTTACATATTCTATAATTTTTGTCTTTGTGTTTTTGATAAGTTAGAGGTAACTGTATACTCTGTCATAGTTTAATATTAAATGATATAGTTTACTGTTAAGGTAAGATCAACAAAAAGAACTCCATCCAATGAGGGATAAATATCATTTAATATAAACAGTATAAAGATAAGAGTTACTAAGTTTCTTGCTATGGAGACATGTGGCTAGGCAGGTTTTTATCACACAACTTGTGTCTCCAAGCAATCTCAGGCTCTGAGCACATGGTCTGATCTATTTGAGAAACTCAGGACCATGTGCTCAGAGCTTGAAAATTGCTTGGAGACACAAGGTGCGTTATAAAAACCTGCTTAGCCATGTGTCTTTGTAGCAAGAAACTATTAGTAGTTCTTATCTATGCTGTGTACATTAAATGATATACATAGCAGTATAACACTATAAAAGGATATAGCATGTGTATTAATCAAATTATCTTTGTAAGATATTATTTTTTTCATACCTCTAGTTAAGAACCTTAACTGCTACAGTTAAGGTTAAGGCACTTACAAACAATTTTTTATTAATTTTCTTCTTATTATTCGATAGGACATAAATGTATATATACTGAGAGCTGGTGCTGCGATCTTTTTTTTTGTGCAGCATTTAAGATTTTTTCATTTTTCTATTGTATACTAAGATACAATCTTTGATGTCTTTCATATTGTGTAAACTCAACTAAAATAGGTTTGCTGACTTTTATAATAGGAGTTGGAAGAATGGTACCATACAGCTTAATGCCATATCAATGACTTCTGTTTCCATATGTTTAACTTGTATAGTATTTGTTTTTCTTGTTTTTGTTTTATATTTTTGTTTCCCAGACTGCACAAAATATATTTAAAAAGAAATTCTCAATATCTTGGAACCAAACTGTTTGATGGGAAATAGTTGCTTAAATCTTATGTTATTGTTTCTTAATCTTTTTAATCTCTTAAAATGCCCCAGTTTATTTATTTTAAAGATTTTTTATTGCATTTTCTTTTTTCAGAAAATAACATCAATAAATGTATTTTGCATAGAAACTTTGTTGAGTCTTTATTTTACAATTTCCAACAATTTATATTTTATTTTCGTAATTATTTCATTCTGGGTGGTGTTTTTCTTTGCAAGATGAAATAAATAAGTTTAACTTTTGTGTTATTTTGGCTTACTGTCAGAATAAATGTATCTGTTTTGAAAAATACTCAAGTTAACAAGTTTTTCATTTTCACATTATTACTATTTTTTTAATAATTTTTTTTTCAGTTTTAAGAAATTTGCAATTTGTTGGAGTACCTGACCTTAGAGTTAGATGTTCTTTCTATAAGGCATTTAAGTATAAATAAATAGTGAAATACAGTCTTGTCTGTTCTGTTTGACATAATATATAGTTTTTGAAAAATTTATTCAAAGCAGTACATTTACTTGAAAGCTCTTTAATAATTATTATAACAAAATTATTGTCCAATTAATCTGGTCTAAACTCATAATAATTAATTAGGCGCGAAAAGTTTTACATTGACTGAGTGTCTTTGTTCAGTTATTTAAGACAATGTTGTAGTTAGATAATAATATGATAAACTTGCAGAGTTATTTGATACCTTGCCAGTGCCGATGGACTGGCTCCTGTGCAGGTGGCACGTAAAATACACCATTTCGAGCGTGCCGTCGTCAGTACCACCTGACTGGCCCTCGTGCCGGTGGTACGTAAAAGCACCCACTACACACTTGGAGTGGTTGGCGTTAGGAAGGGCATCCAGCTGTAGAAACTCTGCCAAATCACATTGGAGCCTGGTGTCGCCTCCTGGTCCACCAGTCCTCAGTCAAATCGTCCAACCCATGCTAGCATGGAAAGCAGACGTTAAACGACGATGAAATATATTATGAGTCTCATCCTAAGTGTTTGAAAATATTTTGAGGTGATACATGCATGCTCAAATTTGATGGACTGCATCTATATGGTCTTCATTTTGGTTTCAGGTTTTGAATTTTTGCTTTGGCATTAAACCTTATCCTTAGGTATTGCAAACATCTTCCTATACAACCTGTTTAACTATACAGGTGACTAGGCCAGACCTAACTTCGCCAGATATCTCAGTGGTGATTCCTGATGGACCAGACACTTTTCCTGCCTTCATACATTTAATTACTGTCGATTTATATAGCTGGTCCTTCTGTTGGATCCGGCTCCACGTAGGGGAGACCCTCTTTCTTCCCGGCATTCTCTGTTAAATGCAAATGTACCATTATCCATCCGCACACATTTCTCAACCACAACATCTCGATGCTCTCTGATACACTGCCTTGCAGTCCAGAACACCTCAAGCTTTTGAACATTGGCAAACCTCTTACTTTTTGCTGCTCCCTTTGTAATGTACACTTTTCACTCAGTTTTAGTTAAAATCTCAAATCTAGCCTATTACAAACACTAAGTTCTTTCTCGCACAGCCCCACTCTTGCAAGCATTTGAATCATTTCTCAGGTCTGAGGATTAATTGATATTTTGATGTTCTGCTTCTTACTGCAGTTATGACACGACGTAGTTTTCTTCTGAATGAAAACCATCAGATTTCTGAAAAAAAAAACAAAACAAATAAAATAAACAAGAAAAATATCCCCAGTGAAAAGGCAAAAAATTGATTTAAGGGAAATAACTCTCAAGTTACTATATTGACTAGTCTCCCTTGTAGTACATAATGTTACACTAATTTCTAGCAAAATTATTACTAGTTTGGAGGTAATTGTTAATTTATGATTAAGGTATTTAAATTATTTTGAATGCAAGAAATACTCAACATGAGTAAAATCTGCAGGTGTTATTTAAATTGGAGCGGAATAATAAAAAAAACTTTAAATATATTTTATAAGCATATGAAACGTTCATAAAGATAACTAGGTTTTTCAGTAACATAATCTTCTACTATAATAATACTCTTGTGCTTTTCTCCGTCACAACATATGAATGAAAAGGGAAGGGGTGATGGCAAACTTGGTAGTGGGATGATGGAAGTTCTACGGTGAAAAAAATCAAACTGCGTTTCAACTCTGCGTGAGTATGTGTGTGTATGCAAAAGGAAGTCATGTGAATGTTTGTGTGTGTGTGTGCTCACGCGCGCGCACGTGTAATGAAAGTAGGATGGTGAACATTCAACGCTGAAAAGAAAAATCAAACAGCGTTTCAAATCTGTGTGAGTATATGTGTGTATGTGTGTGCGTGCACAAGGGAAGTATGTGAATATTTGTATGTGTGATTATTATGCACCTTATTTTGTACCTTATTTATATATAAAATACTACAATTAGCCGTCGTTTTTGACGGCACGGTGCCAGCTAGTAATTTGATATTCTGAGAGTCACATTGACTGAGTAAAGAAAGTGTCGGTCCCAAGCTAATGGCGGAAGCTTCGTACACTGGTGCTTCCCGTGTTTTTGAACTGAAGATACAAAAACTCAACAGAGAAAAATACCTACCTATCTATCTATCTATCTATCTATCTATCTTGTTGTTGGCACTCCGTCGCTTACGACGACGAGGGTTCCAATTGATCCGATCAACGAAACAGCCTGCTCATGAAATTAACGTGCAAGTTGCTGAGCACTCCACAGACATGTGTACCCTTAACGTAGTTCTCGGGGATATTCAGTGTGACACAGTGTGACAAGGCTGGCCCTTTGAATTACAGGCACAACAGAAACAGGAAGTAAAAATGAGAGAAAGTTGTGGTGAAAGAGTACAGCAGGGTTCGCCATCATCCCTTGCTGGAGCCTCGTGGAGCTTTAAGTGTTTTCGCTCAATAAACACTCACAACGCCCGGTCTGGGAATCGAAACCGCGATTTTATGACCGCGAGTCCGCTGCCCTAACTACTGGGCCATTGCGCCTCCACTATCTATCTATCTATCTATCTATCTATCTATCTATCTATAAATGATGATTTCTTTAAAGAACAGTTATGCTGCTTTACGTTTTGAGATCGACTTAATGTTCTGCTGTCTCGTCTTTAATTTCTATCTCTCTTTCTCTCTTTTAAGTAAATCATTTCCTTTCTCACGCCTTTAATTCGCATCTAACATTTATCTTTCATATTACCCATATTTTCTCTTTATATATCCATAATAAACGTTGGTAGAAATTTACAAAGAACTAAATTAGCACTCATTTTCGACTGGAGCAATATCTTGCTTAAGGTCATAACGTACTGCTTATGGAGAATCGAGCTCACGACCTAATGATTATGAACTCAGCACCTTAATCACTGGGTCATGCGCCTTCTGTACTATAAATAACATGTTAAATGATAAATAGAAGCGAAATAGCAGTGTTGTGAAAACAGTGAGAAACCAGCTGATGGTTGGTAAGTTTTTAAGCTTGACCCGTAGCGCCATATTCTTCAGTTCACCAAGACTATTTGAGACAGACATATTTGAAATAGATGTATTTTTACGACTTAATCAGAGAGGGAACGCCAGCGTCCATGACTAATTTTTTTCAAGGTTTTGGAAACTGGTAGGTGGAAGTGAGGTAGTTATTCACAAACCAGAGACCCGACTCAATACTGGCAGTTGAGGGTGCAGAGAGCCAGAACAAACAACTACCCCAAGTCATTTTGTCCTATGTTCTAACGGCTCCATCGATTTGTAGCCTTAAATGCTATTTAGAAGATACTCATTGAAATATTGGAAAATAGATCCAAGCTATATCAGAATTAATAGACATTTAATAAGATTCGTAATGGCGTTCGTTTAGTCGCTTAGTTGCGTTCGCTTTGATCTGTCATGTCATCGAATACGTTTCTTCACTGTGGGACAAAATTTGTATAAATGCTCTGGATTGTTTTTTAGTAGAGCTTGATTTAAGTGGTTGACAACTTTCACTCTTATGAGTGAAAATTGTCTTCTTCATATTCTGGAATTCAAAAGTTAAGAGAAAAATAATTATACTTCGAACAGAATTCTTCGTCGGTGAAAATACGCCAGAACCCTAACATGCTTTAATTTCTCGTTTTTATTTATTTATGAATTTATTATTTTTTCTTGTAATTATTGAATTGACACTTGCTGTAAATTCAAGAAATAAAACAATTTGTCAAGAATGTAACAAACAAATCCCAAAGATTTATTATGCAACATAATATTGCTAAAAGAAAAAAAAAACGCAAAATGCACACACACACACACACACGCACACGCGCGCGCGCACGCACACACACACACACACACACACACACACACACACACACACACACACACACACACACACACTCTACTCTGTTTAATAGCACAGCATCCGAAGTTTTGTATTTAATTTATGAAGCCAGTGTTGGTTGATGAATGGGCAAAATTGTTAGGGTATTAGAGAGAGTGTCTTGCAATATTCGTTCCAAGTTTCTATTCTCTGTATTCAAGTTCCACTGAACACAATCTTACTTTTCATTCTTTTGGTGTTTGACTTTTCGTTCTTTTGCTATAGACACAAGGCCGGAAATTTTTTGGGGAAGGAGTCAGTCGATTACATCGATCCCAGGACTCAACTGGTATTTCTTTTATCGACTCTGAAAGGATGGAAAGTAAAGTCGACCTTGGCGGAATTTGAACTCAGAACGTAAAGACGGACGAAGTGCCACTAAACATTTTGTCCGGCGTGCTAACGATTCTGTCAACTCGTCGCTAAATCGTATCTGTAAATCAAACACTTAATCTTTTCACGTGATAACACGCTGAGTCTGTCAGCAAATTACGTTAAGGGTACACATATTTGTGGGATACCCAGCCGCTGATACGTTAATTTTCAAAATAGTTAAGATTGACAGAGAATCCACCATGCATCTGCAAGACAACACACACACATTTTAAAGTTCCTTAGAATTATTTCCCTTGTTCTAAAAATTTCTATCTGCTAACTATTTTATTAAAACTGTGCTGCAATTTGAACTAAATTTTTCAAAATGAATCTACCAGTCGCAAAAGATGTTTTAATGGTGATTTTAAATGGGGATTTAAAAAAATATTTTTGTCGTTTACACAAAGATGACGTTTCCTTCAAAAGAAGGAAGAATCTCGTCAATTTACCTTAGTATATTGCTGGTTGATATATTCATCGACCCCAAAACAATAAAAGGTAAAGTCGACCACCGTAGGGTTTAAACTAAAAGCAAATACTAGATGTCTAATCGTTTCTAATAATTCACCCCACCGTTTGTGAGCTGACAGAATCGTTAGTACACCGGACAATATGCTTAGCGGCATTTCGTCCTCATCACGCTCTGAATTTAAATTCCGTCGAGGTCTGCTTTGCTTTTCATTCTTTCGGGGCGATAAAATAAGTACCAGTTGTGCACTGGGGTGGATATAATCGACTTATCCACTCTCTGAAAATGCTGGCGTTCTGCCAAAATTTGAAATTATTGTTAATATTATTATTGACCGAGAGAGTAGTGCAAGCCATCAAAGTGATATTGGGGTACAAAGTACAAAGCAAAATATACCCATCACGACTACTCGTCTGATAAGGGTACACCAGGTACATGCATAACAACCATATGTGCGCGACATGGTGATCTCATATCAAGATATACAGTGCATGACGTTGCAGGTGGGGGTCCAGTTAGAATTTTCTTCAGGTCGAGTAGCCCATCCCACTCAAAAGATACCTGAATAAGGGTTGTTTAAGGATGTTGAACGAAACACTCATGTTTCCAGAGGTGAATTATTCAAACCCCAAAGAATTCCTCTCAACATATGGCTATGATGCTCCCCCACTACTTCTGCTAATGATCAGAGATGCACATATCGTCAGCCACCAAGGGACATGCTCAATTGGTTAAGGTCTGACAACTGACAAACAGATCTGTGGTGATGAACAGAATATTTGCTGTAGCCCATCTTTTACAACAAAACAAAACATGTACATGGTAACACTTCCAATCAAACAAGATCAGAAGACATGAGAGCTAGTGCCTGGCACTGCATCAGGGCATTTCTTCTTCTTCTTCTTCTTCTTCTTCTTCTTCTTCTTCTTCTTCTTCTTCTTCTTCTTCTTCTTCTTCTTCCCCCTCATTCTCACTCCCCTCATCATCATCATCATCATCATCATCATCATCATCATCATTATTATTATTATTATTATTATTATTATTATTATTATTATTATTATTATTATTATTATTATTATTATTATTAATGTTATTATTATTATTGAGGCAGCATAGCATTTCTTCTGGCTTTACGTTCTGAGTTCAAATTCCACCGAAGTCGACTTTGCCTTTCATCCTTTCGGGGTGATATGATAAGTACCAGTTGAATACTAGAGTCCATGTAATCGACTCCTCCCGCCTTAACATTCTTGGCTTTTTGTCAAAATAAGAAAAAGATTATTAGTCTGGTGGCAAACTGACAGAAACGTTAGCGAGTCGGAAAAAATGCTTTGCGGTATTTCTTTCGGTTCAGTACTCTCCGAGTTCAAATTCCGCCAAGGTTGACTTTATCTTTTATTCTTTCGGAGGCCGTTAAATTAAGTTCCAGCTGAGCACTGGGATCGATCTAACCGACTTACTCTCTTCCCTAAAATTGCGAGCCTTGTGTCAAAATTTGAAACCAAATGCGGTGAGCTAGCAGAATCGTTACTGCGCCAGACAAAATGTTTATACTATCTCCTCCGGCCTTATGTTCTGAGTTCAACTGAGGTCGACTTTGCCTTTCATCCTTTCGAGGTTGACAAAATAAGTTACAATTGTGCATCTAGGTTGATGTAAGCGATACCTCCTCTCTCTCGAAATTTCAGGCCTTGTGCCTATAGTAGAAAGGATTATTATTATTATTATTATTATTATTATTATTATTATTATTATTATTATTATTATTATTAGTAGTAGTAGTAGTAGTGTGTGTGTGTTTGTGTGTATCTTAAATAAGGTCCCGACACCCTGAAGATGAGAATGGAGTATTATTGCAGTGATGCCTTTCTAGAAGCGTATGAGAAGTAAAATGGCTTCAATTGAAGATTGTAATTAGGGGCTAGATTTCAGCTTGCTTCTTTCTTTCTTTCTTTCTTTCTTTCTCTTTATTATATCACCACTGAACTATACTGTCGTTAGCTACAAACCTTCAAAGGGGAAATTACTATTTTCAGCACTTTTGACGTGAGTGATAAGGGAGTATATTAAATTCAGTGTGGAACAAATATCACATATGACTTCATGCAAAAGTTACCAGTTTTCCAGCTAATGCTTACATTCTTCGTTCACACACACACACGCACACACACACATTTATGTAAGACTTGCTTCCACGCAGTTTTCAACAACTAAGTGTCCCTCAAAATAGTAAACCCGAAACTTGGATAAAAGACACTTGCCCAAGTTGCCGTGCAGTGGGATCGAACGAAGGACCATTTGGCTGCGAAATCAAAATCTAAACTACATAACCGTGCCAACATCCATACCAGCTTGCATGAATCTTTCCTCTAGCTCTAACTGACACGCAATTTATTGACATCGGATAGAAGGAAGGTAATAAACTTACAAATTGACAGCCTGCAAAGTAATTACTCCATTTTGCTACAGTTTATATATTCTCCAGAGCGTTGAATATATTCAAGAAGGATTCCTTAACCACACACATAGCTCAAGAAGAAAACTGGACATAGTGCTCCGCGTGATGAGAATCTTCATTAGCACTAATATACACGCATCATTTAGTCTCATAATATACGTGGCAGGTCTCAGATATACGTGGCAGGTCAGAACATTGGTTTGGCTAGTTTCAAGAGTATCTTCCTTTGGGTAGACTTTCAGAGGGTTACTGGTATTTCTGTCATCAATTCTGAAAGAATGAAAAACAAAATTAATTCCAGTGAGATTTGAATTTTGTCGTTGAGAGATGGAACAAGAAATTAGTATCTTTAAGCCACATAGTTGTAGGACTGAATTTTCGACTCGAAAGAAGTAAATCAAAACACCGTTTGAATGAAGAAGAGAGTGGAATGAAGTACGTTAATTTATATGCTTTTCAATGCAAGCGCAAGGCTTGTTCCTACTCATTTTACGAGTAGGAACAACCGATTAGATTATTAGATCGACCCCTCCTCAGTATATGACTGGTACTTTATTTTATCGACTTCAGAAATATGAAAGGTAGAGTCATTCCCGACAGGATTTGAATACTGAACGTAAAAAGACGATTCTCATTATACCCTGTCGTTGATTTCTATCAGTGCAGCTTAACTACAGACAAGTGAGATCCAGATTATAACACTGATGGAACATCACTAACAGATAGGCTTAAAAAAAGCTCAATAACTCCCTCAAGTTTGCAAGAGTAAGAATAAACATATAATTAGGATAGCTAATGAACTTGAGGAAAGATATGGAATAAAGTCTGATACAGATCTCTTGCACATAAACGGCAATGAAGCACACCTTCTTGTGTACTAAAAACATACTTGATATTACAAAATAACAAAAAGCTTGTTCACTGAAAAATTTATTCATGAGTACTTGAAAAGGAAAATACAGACCATAAAGGAAATAAACTACACTAAAACTGGATATGGAGTAACGAGATGTGTATATCATCTCACTTGGAAGAAAATTTCCATGCAATCCAGGAGCAAAATATCTCCACTAAGTACCTTTTACACAAAATACCAGAAAGCACCAGCTGATAACAAGTGTAGGCTGAGAAAATCCAAAATCGAAACCTTTTGTTACCTATTTATCAACGATGAGGGAATTTTTATTTATATGCTACCATTTCATAAAGCGTAATGTGATACCAGAGCAACCTAGAATAGAGTAAGAAAAAGAGGAACCAGTAACAAATGGATTTTTCGAAATCTGCGGGCCAGACTTCATGCATCGCATGCAATTTTCGGGATACAGCCAGAAAGATAGAATCCGGGTATACAGAGGAGCTAACAAGAAATTTGAGGAGATTGTTGTCAAAGATACAAATGGAACACAACCTAGATACCGTAACAAACAGTGGAATAGACTACAAAGGATTAGTAACAAAACAAACAAAAAGACCACGTGGTACAATACCGACAAGTTCCAGGGAGTAATGTTTGTGGACGCCACGCCACACGGAGAACTGGCCCTCAGATTTCGAAAAATCCTCAAAAGTACCAAGTTGAGGATAAATGTTATAGAAAAACCAGGGAGATCAATTAGATCAATAATATGTAAAACATATCCCTTCAGAAGAACAAGGTGTGTTGAGGAGAGTTGCATTGTGTGCAAAAATAGTCCTGGTGCCAACTGCAAAGCCAGAAATGTAGTCTACAAAATAAGCTGTATGGATGGTGAGTGTAAAAACAGAAACACCACATACATAGGTGAGACGGCAAGAAGTTTGGCTGAGCGTGTAAACGAACATTGGAGGGATTATAATAATCAAAAACAAACCTCGGTGCTCTACCAGCATGCCAAAGAACAACATGGTGGTGTACTGGACAGAATTAACATAGAAATCCTGTCTAGACACCCCGGTGACGCATCTTTGCGACAAATACAGGAGTCGGTCCTCATAACTGAAACGCAACCAATTTTAAACACCAAATACACGTAGATGAGGGCCTTACAATTGCCCGTGGTTGCATGTGTTGTTCACACATATGATGCGGAATATGAACGTAAATAAATTAATTAAAAAGTCTCTATCTGATCTGATATAAACGAAATTGTTACAAACACACATATGGACGCACATACTTACATATAAGCACGAACACATAAGTGCGTGCACACATATGAGCGTGCACACATACGAGCTTGCACACACTCACATGCTCATACCAAACAGTTTCGAAACAACGCCAAAACAACGCCAGATCATATATTCAAAATAAATGGAAGTGGAGAGACAAGTTACTGAAGAGATTGCAAGAGTGCAATGAAATAATTTAACAAAAAACTATATAAATTAATAAAGGACTGAACCAGTGCGTGTGTTTATTACCGGCATAATGCCTCTCCCAAGGTTTAATTGTATTTCTTTCAACACACGTATCCACATCAAGAATCTTGCACACGAAATACACATACGAAATATATATATATATATATATATATATATATATATATATATATATATATATATATATATATATATATATATATAATTCTTTTACTTGTTTCAGTCATTTGACTGCGGCCATGGTGGAGCACCGCCTTTAGTCGAACAATTCGATCCCAGGACTTAATCTTTGTAAGCCTGGTACTTATTCTATCTTCCACTTTTGCCGAATCGCTAAGTTGCGGGGACGTAAACACACCAACGTCGGTTGTCAAGCGATGGTGGGGGGACATGCACAGACACACAAATACATACATACATACATATATATATATGTATATATATATATATATATATATATATATATATATATATATATATATATATACGACGGCCTCCTTTCAGTTTCCATCAACCAAATCCACTCACAAGACTTTGGTCGGCCCGAGGCTATAATAGAAGACGCTTGCCCAAGGTTCCACGCAGTGGAATTGAACACAGAAGCTTGTGGTTGGGAAGCAAACTTCTTACCACACAGCCACTCCTGAGCCTTTAGTCGAATGAATCGACTCCAGTATTTATTTTTTAACCTGGTACTTATTCTAACGGGTCTCTTTTGCCGAACCGCTAAGTTACGGGGACGCAAACACGCTAACACTGGTTGTCATACTGTAATAGGGGGACAAACACAGAGACAAAGACACACACACATAAATATATATACACATATATGACAGGCTTCTTTCAGTTTCCGTCAGCCAAATTTACTCAGAAGGCTTTGGTTGCCCCGAGGTTATAGTAGAAGACACTTGCCCACATGGTTGCACATTTACCTTTAAAAGCGTCTAAAAATCGGATTGATTAGTCGGCAGGCAGTTTAGCTTAATGGTAAAGTATTTCGCCAGAGTCTTCATGAGATATGAGTTCGAGTCCCATGGCTGATTGTTGACAACTTTTTCTGCTTTGTAAGTGTAATTTACCCAATGTTTCCAATGAGGCAGCTGTAGAAATATTTCTTTCAGAAAAAGTTTCCCCATGCATACACTCATAAGCACGCATATATATGCGTACATAATTAACATGCAACTCGCCACCATTGTTGTGATCTAAATTCTTGTGGAGGAGCTTTGTTTATTTGAAGAATTCAAATAATTAAAAAAGAAACATCACATACATACACACTCTCTCTTTGAATATTCCTTTTTGTTTCAGTCATTCGACAGTGACCATCACTTTCACGCTATACCAAGTTCACATAAATATATGTGAAAATATCTATAATGCTGAGATTATTTATATTAACAGCTGGTTTATAAATATTTTCGGACGATATGATGCTGGAATTTGGCCAAAAAACAATGTTCATCCTTGGTCTCTCTACTTCACTTGTTCCACACAACGAATGCTATAAATATCTAAGCATTGATAAAAATCTATTATTGTAAGGTGTCGTGAACATAGACCAACAGAGTTCCTTTCATAACATGATAGTATACCACTATGTAGTTTCAATACCAGTTATAGTTTCAACACTTAGGATACTTGATTAGATTCTTGAGAAAATTCACTCCATAGATATTAAAACAGGCAGAATTCTAACTTTCATTTGGAAGCTTCCAAATGAATAGTGATATGGAGAGACTCTCAGAAAAAATAGTGAAACTTTTGGTGCCGTATGACATTACCTAAGCCGCATCTGCTTAACAACGGCAAAAACAAATGAATCTATCAAGTGAAAAGAACAACAGCTTACTTATCAGGAGTGAACTCCTCAAGAAGCACTTAGTTTGCGAAGAGACTCCTGGATAAATCTACTTCAACAAAAATTTGGAAAAGCACTCTATATATCTCCAACATATTGACCGTGGTTATATTTCTCGGAAATATAAGAACGGTATCGATTTTGGCAGGTCATACTATCTCTCTCTTGGAATGGATACTTTTATATGCTACAAAATTGAAAACTACGCTATAGCAATCCAAGAAGAAAATATGAGTAACTATTGGGCAAAAGAGGTAGTGAAACCTATCAACTGAAATTATCTTACCTTTCTTTGAGTATCGCTAACAATTATTACTAAGAGGCAAGAATGTCTTGAGCGCATTATTTAGTAACATCATCCATCACATAATTTATATTGTATCTCGCTCTTTGATAGCTACGAACAACACACAAAACTCTCAAAGTCGCTATAATTCTTGACCTGACAATTTTTGGTAACTTTCATAGCGATGCTGCTATGACATAATACATATATGAAAAGTTGCATTCATTCCACCATTTTTAGGGCAGAAAATACATGACTTATCGGCTGCTGCCTCCCTATACAACTCAGAGATATCCCAGACTTCTTCCAGAAAAAGGCCACTCGACTGATTTCTTTAAAATTAATATATTTCTTGAATTTAGAAGTTGAAAAGGAGACGTGAAAATGAAGATTTTTCACTGTTACGTAAGTTGCTTGATATTTCAAAAATACCTTGGCGAATTCAACCACTGGCCTCAGCATTTTAAAATTTGCTGTGCCTTCATCTTTTAGTTTTCAGAGGCACTGTAAAAGCGGTGATGTTTCTTTCCTCCTGGTGCCAAAGAATATATATGCTGTATGTATTTGCTATTAAAGATACCTTCTGTAATGTCTTAATAAGCTCTTTCACTTTAGTCAATCAACTTCATAAACCAGATGATGTGCATTGCATGACATTGTTGAAGCATAGTAGGTTATTGAATAAATGGTATACTCATTTTCAGGCCTGTCTTTAATATTATTACGCGATCATTTTGATCATGGGTAACAGCAATGGTAGTTCTTTTGTAAACCCAATACCATAAGATCAAAGTTAGCTAATCATGCTTAGATATTATCACTTCCAGTATTGAACAAACATGTACCAAAACATCCCAAACACCAATCTATAACTGCCGAAAACCTACAAATTGCTCATTGGGGGATCTTGTCTCTCAAAGGCTGTGGTTTACAGAGTCACTCACATACCATCCGATGATATAAAGAAACACCACGTGGGTATAACACCCAATAATTTCAAAGAAAGATCTATGAAACACACGCACTCATTTAGATGTAGAAATAGAGAAAACTTCTTTTGGGTTTCTCTGTGTTAGATCTAAAGTCAATCCGAATTAATCTATAATAAACTAGAGGAAGTAAACGCTTACATGAAACAAATATCTTCACAATTTAATATACCATTGTTTCGTACAAATATACCAATTTGATATAAATATATGCCAATTTAATATACCATTGTTTCGTACTCATGAACTATTGTCATTTATGTCACATAAAGACAAATATATTAAATATTTATATTTAAAAATCAACCTTATCATTGGAGCCTGATTGCCAATATTATGAATAATATCATCTCTTAACTATGCATCATCCATGAACTTTTTTCCAAATAGTTCTCCTATAAAATTAAGTAGAAAAAAATTGCATCTTTATAATTAGAGAAATTATCACCCACATATATATCCTTATAATTAGAGAAACTACCGTTAATATATTGCCACTTAAAAGAAACAAAATATGTGAGAAAATAGTTTGAGAAAAATACTCGCTCTTTTATGCACCTCACAGCGTGTATTAGAAAATTACACGTAGTTAAATTAAAGTTTTTGAACTTTCTCTGTAGAACTTACGTAAATGTAAATGCATTTTGTTATTCTCTTTGCACGCAAAGCAATAAAGGAGATCATCCTGACATGTTTTATAGCTTGTTGGCTACTTATTAGAAGACAACTATTCCCTGCTTCTCTATCTCCAAGCGACTGTTTTAGCGATCGCATAAAATTTATGTATAACATATATGCACACATGTACATACCTACATACATACATACACAATTTATTGGGACTATAGTAGAAGGATTGAACAGAGAACCATGTGGTTGGGAAGCAAGCTTCTTACCACACCACCACGCATGCGCCTACACACACACACACACACACACACACACACACACACACACACACACACACACACACACACATACACATGCATATACATATATATGTGAGTATGTATATATGTATGTATATATATGTATATATAGGAATCCTGCTATCCTTCATTCTAATCCTTATTAGAATGAAGGATAGCACGATTCCTAAGCAGATGCTCTATGGAGAACTTGTGAATGGGAGGAGACTCCGGCAGAAACCAAGGCTGCGATTTAAGGACTGTGTCAAGTCCTCACTAAAGGCCTGTGATATGCAGGACACTGACTGGGAGAACAATGCCTGACATCGCCACGGATGGAGGAAGCAGGTTAAGGAGGGGATCGACACTTTTGAGAGAGCACGTATCCAGCATGAAGAACTTAAGCGAGCTGCGCGAAAGCGCACGGCTCGTATAGTGAATGGGAAAGCTCCGGAATGTGTAGAGAAATTTCTGAAACTACTCGCTTCAGCCGGTGTGGAACGAGGCGCGTTCTTGTGAAAACTTACAATAAGAAGCAGTCGACCACGACGGGTATGACATATAAATGGAATAAAGCGAGTATGTTTATACAATACCGAAAAACCTCTGTTAATGAAGATGCTTCTCGAGTTATCAGCAAGAAAATATTTTAAGTTAGAAAATTTAAATACCTAGGAGCAAGACACACATGAACATCACAAGGGACATATAATTCGAGATATTTATTTATTGAGAAATCTGTTCAAGAAGTTAGAAATTTATCGGGGTTATGGCCAATAAAGTAAATAAACAGATAGACTGAATCTCAAATATACCTATTTAATGAAAATATGCGTATATTTCCCTTACAGTAATTTTAGTCTTGGTATGACATTAAGCTGCATCCGGTGGTGAGGCTCCAGTTCAGGAGTTCTAGAGCTGTTGGGGAAGGGAGTTACCCTTAATTACCGTCACTCCTAGGTTCGTTCTGACTCTGTCAGGGTCCCATCTATGGGCTAAATAGATTTTTGTAAAGGTAGATTGAGCTTCTTAGCTGTGTTGAAAGCCATCGATCTAGGAGAAAGAAAACTTCAAAATTTGTACTCTCTTCTAACATGCCCTAAGCCAGCACAGAAGAGTATGGCTGATAAACCTAACATGTGGTATGTTCAATAACATGGATTCGTACTAAGGAGGCAAATACCTCATGTTAGTGCTCATTCTGCCGCAGGCGGAGACAACAGTTTGCATTCATCCAATCTTCAAGGTTTTCATTCATTCAAGATCCTAGAAGTTTATATATGTAGAGAAATAACTTCCAATAATGCGTTATATACGGAAATGCAGTGTATCATTGTAACTAAACATAAATAACCCAACAGTAATTTATTAATCAAACTAGTTTCCAAGAATATCTTATATGACCACACTGGCTAGCGCAATTTACTTCAGCCCTAAGCATATTGCTTAGTGATTTATAAGCAGTGACCTCGTGAACAAGTAAAAAGCGTACTTAGTCGCTGGAAACACTGAAAACAACTCGGCTGATCCTTTTTTCATTGTTATCGAACGTACTATATATATATATAGAGAGAGACAAAATACTTACAACTATGTCCATTGACACACTGTTGATTAAGAATATAAAGGTATATTCCGCAGTACCGTATAGCTGGTGCACATACATATATCTATATACTGGTTTCAAATTTTGGCACAATGCCGGCAAATTCGAGGGAGCGGTAAGTCGTTTACATCGATATCAGCACTCAACTGGTCCTTATTTTATCGGTTTTGAAAGAGTGAAAGGCAAAGTCGACCCCAGCGGTATTTGGACTCAGAATGTAAAAACGGAAGAAACGCTGCTAAGCATTTTGTCCGGCGTGCTGACGATTCTGCCAGCCCGTCACCTTACATATACATACATAACTCACATATAAAATTACACACACACGCACGCACACACACACACACACACACAATATATATAGAGGTGCATGGTTGTGTGGTTACGGCGATCGATTCGTAACCACTTGTTTCCAGATTAGATCTGACTATACGGCATTCGGATAAGTAACTTCAACTGCAACCTTGGATATATATATATATATATATATATATATATATATATATATATATATCATTGCTATTATGTTAAACTGTCGTATGTCCAAATTTGACAAGATGCGTTTTTTTCTATAATTTTGCTTGCAATAGCCGGTTCTTTTGGTCAAACTATCGTATCTCCAGCTGCTTCTGATGCCAACATATCAAACATTGTCCAAGTGTAGTACAACGGTTTTACTATGGACTAATAACACTTTTTTTCGTTTTCTGAAAAGCAACATTTTGGACTTACGACGATTTTGCATAAAATAATGAAATATATATGCTTATATATATATATATATATATATATATATATATATATAAACACTATTATTTCTAAATCTCTCAACGAGCGAATTCAGTAAAGGTACTCTAAAGTAAAAATTATTTGCCAACATAATGTGGCAGTCCTGGTTGGGACGAATGCTACTGTTATTTAGCCCCAGCTGGCTTATGCGGCATACTATCGACACACAGATAGTGTGTCGTTTAGCCGGCTAAATAACAGTAATATTCGTCCCAACCGGGACTGCCACATTACGTTGCCAAATAATCTTTACTATATATATATATATATATATATATATATATATATATATATATATATATATATATATATACATACATATATATATATATATATATATATATATATATATATATATATATATATATATATATATATATATATATATATATATATATATATATATATATATATATATATATATATATATATATATATATATATATATATATATATATATATATATATATATATATATATATATATATATATATATATATATATATATATATATATATATATATATATATATATATATATATATATATATATATATATATATATATATATATATATATATATATATATATATATATATATATATATATATATATATATATATATATATATATATATATATAATTACGCACAAAAGCAAGCACAGGCATGGCTGTGTGGTTAAGAAGTTTGTTTTGTAACCCTGTGGTTTCAGGTTCAGTCCCACTGCACAGCCGGATCGACCAGTGCCTTTTGAGTGAATCTGGTAGACGGAAACTGTGTGACAGTCTATCATAGTCACCATATGCAAGGTTATGCAATGTGTATAAATTTATTTACGTTATAAACCTAGTCTCATAACAGTCAGTATATGTTCGATAACTTAAAATAGCTGTTCTGAGACTAAATTTATAACCATACATAATAAATATATAAATATAATATATCATATAAATAAAATACATGCATATATATATATATATATATATATATACAGGGTGGGCCATATTGATGGCACACATTTTAAATGTTAATATCTTGGATTATAAAAATGACATGGAGTGCCAAATATATTTATTACATAACTGATATAGAGGAGTTTAACATATCTATAATTTTACAATTTTTTCCAGGTAGTTGGTGTTGGTGACCCTCATAATGTCGCAGTCTCCATAAGAAATCGCATACGTGGTCGAAGCATACTTCACCAGCCATCGTTGCAGCACAAAGAAAATTCCGACAGTAATTTGGAAAGCGAGAGGTACCATCCCGAAATGCGATCCTGCGTGCTTTTACAAACTTCCCTGAGAAGGCGATTGCAGCCATTCCAGTTGATATGCTAAGCGGCTGTAAGTTTGATATGAGAAAGCGAGCTCGTGAATGTTCTCTTCGTGGTGGTGACAATCTCCAGGATGCAATATTCAAATCTTAGATAATATATTGAACTTAATGTTTGTGAGCCTAGTACTTAGTCAGCTTGCAATATATTGAAAAATAAGTGACACACGGTCACTGATCTTGCATCAAGCAAACTAGCTAGTCAAGAAAATCTCTATACGAGATAAAAGCAGTATTCACATCCACAAATAGTGTTTAACGCCGTCTAAGCACGGCTGTTCTCTAGGAACCGACGATACTGCCATTTTAACCTCAGGAGGAAATCTCTTTCAGCTGGTTATGCAGTGCGCTCTACACTCGATATATATTGCATATTTATATGTATGCATGTATGTATGTATGTATGTGTCTCTATGTATATATATATATATGTGTGTTTGTATGTATGTGTGTATGTATATATATATATATATATATATATATATGTTTGTGTTCCACACCACTCTACACACACTAGCACTGACCACTTCCCAGCATCCATGCCACACACTATCATCCACACACCCACACGCGCATACACACACACACACGCGCATACCCACACACACGCGTATACACACACAC